>NW_028321888.1:3512727-3665454 GCF_036245765.1 Copidosoma floridanum
CTTCTATTTTCTAAGGGAACGAGAAAAAGTGGTAGGCGTTAGATTTTGCGAACTATACCGCAGAAAAGAATAATCGATCACTGCAGCTGTAGAAGTGGCTCTTGACAAACTTATTCTGTGCCATCAGGCACGCTTTTTACCGAACATAGTGAATAAATACAAGTGTGTGCGTTTGCTTTCAGAGCACTCAATAGACTGATAAAAGAAGTTCTGAAATCGCCCAGAAAATACCATACTGCAATTTTAGTATGTTACGTAATGGACCCTGCTGATTACGGGAAAAATATCAAAAATGCTGTGAGTGTTGCAATTCTTGCGAAGAAACATTTTTTTGCGAATTTAAATTGGTCCTACTCCAGCCCCACATTTTTGGGTCAAACTTGTTCCCCAGCCGCCCCCAGCATTTAGTAGTAAACTCGTTTCATGTGTCCCATGAATGTTGCATTTGTTAGTAAACTTGTTTCATGTGTCCCATGAATGTTGCATTTGTTAGTAAAAGCGATGCCAAAATATTCTTTGATCTTTATTTTCCAAAAAAAAAGTAATAAATAGCTTTCTTAAAAAAAGAGCTTGTCGAGTTGCATCCGCCAAAACTGTGTGTGAGCATTATGTAAGGCTGTATATCTGTATGATATTGTATTTCATACAGTAGGTTTTCAGGTTTTCCACCTATTTATAGAAATCCACGTTAGTGTTACTGGCTGTCAGCCACCGTCACCACAAATAAGTCAACATCATTCTTAGCTATGGCAATGGGAGTTGAAACTTTTTCGGTTTTTCGGTCATTTCCATTGTCTGTCTTACAATAACCGTATCTGCATCCTCTTTAGCAATAACCGTACAAATATTCAATACATTTAATAGACTGATAAAAGAAGTTCTGAAATCGCCCAGAAAATACCATACTGCAATTTTAGTATGTTACGTAATGGACCCTGCTGATTACGGGAAAAATATCAAAAATGCTGTGAGTGTTGCAATTCTTGCGAAGAAACATTTTTTTGCGAATTTAGATGAAGAAACACTGATATCTCAAAAACGGTAGTACGTATCGAAAAATGATTTGCACCAATCGAAAGGGCATGAAAAGTTACATAATAGTACACCCTTTGTTTGATGAGTGCAAAGTTTCGACAAAAACGGTCCAGATAACGTAAACGTGAGTTGCAAAAGATAATCTCGTAGGGGAAAGCGGTGGTGTCGGCCAGTAGTAGCTGCTCTCTCTCTTTCCCCATGCTGATGACAGCATGAAATGAGGGGCAAGTGTGATGGCACAGAATGAGTGGCAAGGGAGAGAGTATTTGTAGGTGAAAGAGAGAGAGATTAGCTGTATATGTATAAACTGTGCATAAATTGCGTGCCGACGCTGCAGACGCCTTGTCTTATATTACATACCGGATGCGTTGTATTGTTTCAACTTTTTTTTGCCCTACACTCATGGGTAATCAAGAAACTTCTATTCTTATTGTTGTTACTAAATTTAATGTCTTTCACAAGAGAGAAATTTTAAAATGATAGCAAAAAGATTACTTTCTGACGCTAGATATTATAAACCTTAATTTTATACTTATGAAAGATTGAAATGCAGAATAAATAATTTGGAAAGACAAAAGAACATAATGTACTCTTAAAAATAAAATAAAAACACTACGTCACATTTATCGTTAAATACATAATACGCATTCCATTATTAAGTGACTAATATTAAATTGTGTTTACCTGGCATATAATGATGAGAAATAAAAAAATAGATAGAAACGAAAACAATACAACGCATCAAGTATGTAAAATAATACAAGGCGTCTGCTGCGCCTCGTCGTCCGCAGCGTCGGCACGTAATGTGTGCACAGTCTTGTCACGAACTGCTTTCCGCGAAGGAGTTCCACGGCCCGGAAACAGGTGACTAAGTTTTCTCTCCTGCTCTCTCGCTGTTATACCTCTCCTTACCGCCGTCTCTTAACCAAAAGGAGGTTCACGCCGAGCTTCCCCGGCTCCGGGAGGAAGGGGGAAAAACAATTAGGATTAATAGATTTAACGCGGGATCAATGTTTAATCAAGCACTATATTCTCCTTTTTCTTTGTTACAATACACCAATCGAGAGTGCCGGCGATCCAGCGGCCACGGCACCGACTTCGACCGCGATCGCGCGAGCACGTACACTTTTTCACCGGACTGATACCCGCTTCCTACAGTATGAATCTACACGACTTAAGTCCCACCACCATCGCACTCTGCCCTTAGGTCAACAGTCTTTCTCTCTATGCCCTCCCCAGCTCGTTCCCAGCTTCACACTTTCCTTTCTCTATCCCTTTCTCTCAACTTCCACACACTCTCACTCTCTCGCACGATTCTCGACCAGTTCCGGCCCGGGCACACTCAGTTTCCTATTTCTCACCTGCTTCCAAACGCTCTAACACCCTACCTCGTCCCGACGTTGTTGCGGTCTCTAGAGTGGCTCCTTGACCCTCGGCCTCGGGATGGATCTCTCCTCTCTCTCTCTCTCTCTCTCAGGTCGGCCCTCGTCCACCGTCCGGCTCTCTCTCTCTCTCTCAACTTCCTTGGCTGGCTTGCTCGACCTGCCCTAGCTGACTCCTCTCGATGCTGACCCTGGCCTCTGTCTTCGGCTCGCGTTTCAACTCTCGCACCTCGATTCTCCAACACTTTCGTACCTTCGTTCTCTCCACTCCACAATATCGAACGCGCTCTATACTCAAAAAAAGAAAAACTCGTGACACACTCTCGCTTCGACTACCTCGCTGCAAGGTTCGAGCAAGATTGGCCCCCCTCCCAAGCTCTCGGGACGGCCCTCTCCCTGACTTCCGCTGCACTCTGCTGACTTTTCGCGCCTTTCTCCCCTTCTTCCGCTGCAGCCGCCGTCGTTTCCACCAATCCGGCTTGGCGTCTTCGTCGTCACGTCCGGCTCGCACGGGCCCCCAAAACAACAATTAATTAGACAAAGACAGCTAAGCATGCTTGAATTTGAGCAGAGAAAGGAGGCGTCGCAGGGTCGCAGGGAAACTAGCAGCACCAGTTTTACCTCATCACAGTCTATATATATATACAGCTGATCTCTCTCTCTTTCACCTCAATACTCTCTCCCTTGCCACTTATTTCATGCCATCACACTTGCCCCTTGCCCCTTATTTTATGCTGTCATCAGCATGGGGAAAGAGATTGAGAGCAGCTACTACTGGCCGACACCACCGCTTTCCCCTACGAGATTATCTTTTGCAACTCACGTTTACGTTATCTGGACCGTTTTTGTCGAAACTTTGCACTCATCAAACAAAGGGTGTACTATTATGTAACTTTTCATGCCCTTTCGATTGGTGCAAATCATTTTTCGATACGTACTACCGTTTTTGAGATATCAGTGTTTCTTCATCTAAATTCGCAAAAAAATGTTTCTTCGCAAGAATTGCAACACTCACAGCATTTTTGATATTTTTCCCGTAATCAGCAGGGTCCATTACGTAACATACTAAAATTGCAGTATGGTATTTTCTGGGCGATTTCAGAACTTCTTTTATCAGTCTATTAAATGTATTGAATATTTGTACGGTTATTGCTAAAGAGGATGCAGATACGGTTATTGTAAGACAGACAATGGAAATGACCGAAAAACCGAAAAAGTTTCAACTCCCATTGCCATAGCTAAGAATGATGTTGACTTATTTGTGGTGACGGTGGCTGACAGCCAGTAACACTAACGTGGATTTCTATAAATAGGTGGAAAACCTGAAAACCTACTGTATGAAATACAATATCATACAGATATACAGCCTTACATAATGCTCACACACAGTTTTGGCGGATGCAACTCGACAAGCTCTTTTTTTAAGAAAGCTATTTATTACTTTTTTTTTGGAAAATAAAGATCAAAGAATATTTTGGCATCGCTTTTACTAACAAATGCAACATTCATGGGACACATGAAACAAGTTTACTAACAAATGCAACATTCATGGGACACATGAAACGAGTTTACTACTAAATGCTGGGGGCGGCTGGGGAACAAGTTTGACCCAAAAATGTGGGGCTGGAGTAGGACCAATTTTATGTTTGTTCCATTCTTAACTGAGAAATCATCAACGCCTGAGGAACTGTTAGAAATGGCAATATTCTAATTTTCGCATATGATTCAATTAATCATTTTCGTGATCTTTTTATCTCACAACAACAAACTCAAAAATACAAATGAAGTAAATATTGTTTCATCGTTTTTATTCATTTTTTAAGGTTTCTTGCAGTTTTCAAAGAAACTGCAACAAAGGACGTTTTACTTGCAAAAAGGCTGGTTTTCATTGATCTCATTTGTGCAAATATTGCAATGGTAAGACGTGCGATAACACAACTTGATATATTATACAAAAACGACGAAAATACGAATTTCCAAAAAGACGAAGACGAAGAAAATATTTATTTCGAGAATATCGAACAAAAAATCGTGGACGTGGGAGTCGATTCAGATTCAGATTCAGATTTAATTCGCTGTCAAACAATATATTGTCCTTATCTATTTGTTTATCTTTTCGTCTTCCTCTTCAGCCTAATACTTTAAATTTTAGCGGGATCTTACGTTTTCACGCTGATAAATCACAATCTTCTCGAACTCGCTCGTTCGAACGCTTACACGTGGCTTGAGGGTAAGGTTGTATTTAAAAGTTTAGTTGAAAAATAAAAAAAAATAAAAAAAACCAAGCGTCACCACCAACCAAGGGATCACGGGACCCCTGATAGAAGCGAAGCTGCCTCATATATGTGGCAGCGGAACATTATCCAACATTAATTGTACCAATAATGTCTGTAGATACACACATACATATACATGACAAAGCGAGTGCCCACACACTCCTACACACATATATTTCTGGGACAAATATCTAACAATTTAATGTCAAATATGTAAGTAAACATTGTTTGCTGAAAGAAAATAAATAATAATAAAATAAAAAATTAATAAAATTGAAAAAAATGTGTCTTCCGTAAGCATGAAACTACTACAATTTTTTCATTGATAAATATTCTTAACTTTTTGAGAAAATGCATTTATTTATTAAAAAGGTGTCATATGTTTAATTCAATCTCATCTGGTTGCCGTCATCTGACAGGGCCCAGCGGGAGCTCATTTCAGTTGTTGTAACGTGTAGTTTAAGAATCCAATAAGAGCATGACGATTTTTGCCATTATTTATCAACAAAATGGTCTTCACAAACGTGTAACTTTTTTACGAATGGTTTTTTTTGGAATACCTCATTAAGAAGTTAATATATTAGCATAAAACTGGTCTATTCTATAAGCTAGAATTTTGTTATAAATTAAAAAAAAAATATATTGTTGTAAAATGTTTACAGGCCAAGGTGCTATTTTTAGTTTTTTTAGGCCATTGACGAAGTAAAAAATTAATGAAATTTTCGATTTTTTTGACGTTATATGTCGATTATTTTAAACAATTATAAATCGATTTGAAAAATTTTGGTCGCAAAATGTCCGTTTTAATAATGCCTACAAATGGCATACCACAAAATATGGCTTTTGTTGATTGGCTTAAAGGTATACTTCAAAAAACACGATTTTTCAGCATTTTCTTGCGTAAAATCGGTTATAAAAAAATGATGCCCGCTTTCGAATGAGCGCTTTTTTAAAGATGTGCTTCTTACTACTTAATAATTCGAATAAATCATGTGAGATATTGTAAGAAATTTCATCTTGTGGATTTGCTAACTCTATCGGCCTAAGGAGCTAGAAAATAACTTAGGCTTATGGGTATAGCCTCGATAAGTTTTGGTAAGTTTTGATGTTCACTCTTTCACTCGGAAAGAGCCACAAATGATCGTTTATCCCACGATCTGCATAATTAACCGGATGTCACCAACTTTCGGTGTGATTTGTATCTTTAAATATTTAGAATACATCTGTAATCGTCTGAAAGAATAGATTCCTGTGTACGGAGATTTTTTTCTATTATCAAATTTTTATGAGACTAATTATTTTTACAGACGCGCGCCCGATAGCAAAAATGAAATTTCGGCTTTCACAATAGTCGAATAAACTATCAAATTGTAACGAAGCCGGAAGGTTTAGGTTTTATTTTACGTCAGAAAAGGAAGAGATTGAGCTCTGTCCCACCTCCTAATTATTATTTCAAAGAATTGCGGAGTCGTAACATATACTATATTTGTTTAGTCAGTAATGCTAGGTACTGTTCGTTTATTCAACAAAGCCTATCGCAAAAAGAGCGGCGAAAATCGCTTAATATTTCGATTAAGTGCTTGGTTAAATAAACGTTTAGTGTGTCACGACATATCACTTAGAAAATTAAAAATAATAATTAAACTTGAAAGGGCAATAGTTGGCTTGATTTTCCTATTTTTCTATACATTTAGAAAAGTAGAAAAATTTAATAAGATTACAAAATTAAGAAATTGCAGATGGTTTATGAAATCGTTGGTGGCATAAAAGGGGGTAAATCATTAAGACCTTTATATTTATAGCTGTTGTTTACTGTGGTTGATTCAAATATAGCATGTATGTGCTTGTTTTGGCTATGCAGTTTCACTATGTTTTAATTTTATCTTAGTTTACAATTTTTAATTCTTAACAATTAGTTATTAGTATAGCTGTTGTCAGCTAAACTTTGCATCAATTAGTTTCTGAAGTTTATTTCGTTTCATTGTATTAAAAAAAGAATTTTTTATTAGCTTTTTATTTCTGGTCAGCATAGGCCAGCGTGTATGCAGGGGAACGTGGGGCAGAGGTGGGCAACTCTTTTTTATTATGTTTTTGTGAGAATTTTTAGTATTTTATTATTATTATCCAAACATTATTGCAACGGTAAGAACCTTAACTTTACCGTGTCACACTTTGCCACACGTTAAATTATTTTTTTTAGATTTCAATACTTTTCTTTGATTTTTATCAGTTTCTCTAATATTATTATTGCATTGATCTGTTAAATCACTTAATGGACTATCTGATAAGACCTGAGCAGGCTGTACAAAAGCTGTCTTGGACCAGGAGAATCCTTATCGTTAACTCTAAAGAGGAACACTCGGTAGGACCAGGTGCACAAACTAGGCTGTTTGAGCTGTTTGAATTACTGTTATCATTTAGAGTTATATCATCCACGTCACTCATGATATTCTGACTACACTTTATTACTGTTTGGCCGGTATGACAATTTTATTTCATAACCAGGAAGCAGCAAAGAATTCTGTAAAAAAAAAGTATTTTTCTATAAAAGAGGTATTTTTACCAGAAATTTGATCAAATAAGTGAGAGGTACTGAGATATTGTCTGTGAATGATATGTCCAGCTCATTTTTGTGCTGCTTTCTAATAAACTTTGTGATTTCTTGTTAAGATCATATATATCACAAACTTAATTGTGTAGTACTCCTGAGTAATATGATGCAGATCCACTGACATTTGGCAAATAAGCAACCAGCAAAATTTAAGTATGCAATGTTTTTTAGTTATCTTACACTTAGAATTAAGAAAATAAATAATGTAACTATGTTGCTTGAAGCTTATTTTTCAGAGTTAGGCTAATTATTTCTCTGAGGTAGATCAGCAAAGTCTGATGGTGAAAAAACACACGGGTTATAAAAATATGTCACAGTTTTTCGAAAAGAGTTGATGGCAGTCTCTATTCTTCTTGCTTCAATAAGCTGTGTGAGTGCAGCAGAAAACAAATAATAACAACACCGTTATCTTGTGCTGGATGTAAGAAGATCTAAATTTTTTACATATGATGAGTGACTATCAAGAAGGAGAACAAGATTATATTTGGATGCATGAGAAAAATCTATGGATTTTTCAAACTACTGAGTAAATACGTCTAACTGCATCCATCCACTTTTGTAAAACTCTGCCTCAGTACCTTCAGGCTTTCCCTCTAAGGTATTTCCACTGACTTAAGAAAATCAACATTGGTAGCACAAGTACCCCTGTAACTGACACACAAATCTCAGCTGTCACAGTTTTACCTGTTTCTGCATTCCTTTTGGAGACACCATCTCAGACGAGGATTTGGGAACAACGCAAGCGAAGTATGTTCAGTGTTCAAATTCAATGTTTATATACTTGTCAACTCGAATCAAGATTTATTATCTACGTAAATGTATTGTGTGTTTGCAGTATCACAATGTGTTAATTTTCAGACTCTGAGCTCGCAATACGTCTTCCAGAAATACACTAGCCTAGAGCTCTGCGAGGCTGCAAATAAACGTCACCGTGGATCGGGACGTTTAGCAATAAAGGCAGGGAAGAAGTCAAACAACACAATTAAAATAATAGAAATAATAAGTATATTTAATATAAGGGTTCTGAATGAAGTGAGTAAAAAACAATCATTTCCACGTTAACAAATAAATTCGAGGAAGAAAATAATTCGACGGTAAAAATAGTAATAAAGGCGTCTGGCGCTTAGACAGCAAATACCGAACAAATTACTATAAAATAAAAAACAAAATGTAGATTTCACCAAAAACGACGCCGTTGCTCAGACGAGAGAGAGAAAGAGAAGAAAACTCGGCCCTCGTCAGCTGGTGGCTCTCAGATAGTGCGAGACTCAGACTCGCATAGAGCAACACCTGCGAAGAAAGTGAATCCGTCGGGGCGATTGCTTGCGCTGCTGATGAGCTGTAATCCACGCGACCACCACCAGAATGATAATAAAAGCCCGATCAACTAGGCTCTCATCGAGCAGGACGAGACTACTCTTCTACCGGGACGGAAACTCGAACTTTCGGCTCTTCTCTCTCTCTCTCTCTCTCTCTCTCTCTCTCTCTCTCTCATTTCTTTGCGTACTCTTACGCGAACATAATGCTTAGATAGGACCAAAATCAAATAAAACAGACAAAAATCATTAAAAAAAGCAAAAAAACCATAAAAAATTGTGAACAAAAAAGAGAAAAAGCATGACGTCAACGTATTGATGAAATCTTTGAAAAGTATGAAAAGTAGTTAAACTTCAAGAGAAACTTCTAAAAAATATAGTGTACCAAAGAGCACTGTTTTAAGGAAATTTCAGAATATAACTCTACTTGACAGCAAAAAGGGAGCTTCTACAATTTTAACAAAAAAAGAAAAAAAATTATTTTAAAGAATAAATTTTTGGGAGAACGGAGCTCAGTTTTCCAGTACATAAACAAGAACTGATGGACACTGACAAAGAGTATGTTTTGAAATCTGGAAAAAAGACCAAATTGAAAAATGGATCCTTTGGCCATAAATGGTACAAGTTTTTCATGCAAGGGCACAATAACAATAGTATAAGATCACCTCAGCATCTTACCACGATGAGGGTAAATGTTTCTGAATGGGATGTTCACTCATGGTTTCTGCAATTAGAAGAATATTTGAAAGCAAAAGATTTGTTGAATATTGAAACTCACTGAGTGTTCAATTTGGACGAGTCATTATTTAAATTTGTTCCCTGTCGTGTATTAGAAAAATTAGGGGACCAATTGTGTTTATAAAATTTACTGCAAACGCTGTTGAAAAGCTGTTGCCATCAATGATCTTATGTTATGTGAAAATTACACTACAAAAAAAGTTCTGGAAAATATGTCTAAAGATTGAGTGGTAGGCAATACAAAGAAAGGCTGGATGACTTCAGAAAGTTTTTATAAATATATAAAAGATGTTTTTTTTTGTTTGATTTTTTGAAAAGAATTAGACATTTTCTGTTATTTTGTACGTTGATAATCACTCGTCTTATCTCACCACGAAGCTTGTTTCCTTTTGTAAAGAGAATTAAATCGAATTAATTGGTCTGTACGTTAACTCTACACATATTATACAGCTCTTGGATGTTGTATTATTTCACGTGTTTAAAGATGAATATAAGTCAGCTAACAAGAATTGAAGATCTGATAATATGATCGACGTTAAAAAATCAATATTCGCATCGATGTTACAGTTGGCTTCAGAGTCCCATGATTATACAGATTGCATAATAAAAGGATTTAGATAATGTAGGCTAGCATTTGTTGACCCTGAAACAATTAATTAGAATGTACTCAACAAAAACGAAAAGAGCAATTGAGTGCAAGTAACCAATATCAAGAGTCATTAATCGACAGAAATGCATCGCAGCTAGAATTTTTGGAAGATAATTGCATGTCTACCGATACACTTGCACTCTTCAAAGACTTTGAACAAAGAGAAGCTTGGAATGGTGATACTCAGTTATTTTGTTAATTTGAAACATAGAAAGATCCAAGAAAAAAATGTAACTACTGTACAACGGTGCACTGCAATTTTTTGATAATTCATGTGATTGAGTTTCTTTGATTTTCAACGTAATTTCATTGTATGATTAAGTATGCCTTTCAACTTGACAGTTTGACATACTGCAGAAGCAAGTGCACCGATTAATGTTAGTGAAAATGAAAATGAAGGAGTCTGAAAAAATCAAGACACCGATACACATTTAACAAACTCCCACTGCAATAAAATTCCAAGCGTTGATTTAAATAGTTCTACAATACTTACATCATAATTATATAGATAGCTTTACTGTTGATGAGGATGTAAGTATTTTGAATAGTTATGTCTGTATCAAATAATAACATTTAAGAAATAAGTCATGAATATATCATCACTGAGATAATCGAAGATGAAATTTACAAAAAAAAAAAAGCTCTCTAGCTTAGACAAACAGTTTTGGTCTACCAACGCCAAAAAGTAGTTGTTCGTCGTTTGAAAATGTAACAGCTGGAAATTCGATGCTTCACCGTACAAATAATGACTCCATGCATCTGTCATTTCCAACGCTAAACAAGACTTGCTTATCTTATGAAAACATAGGTTATACTTATAATGATACTTTTCAAGTTTGACAAATACAAAATAGAATAAACAGCATAATATTTTTAAATGAATCGAAACTTTAGATTTAACGCTGAATACAAGTTCAGAGAAACATACACAGGAAATGTGCAATAGCTCAAATCAAAATACAGGAATATCGATCCTAACTGAGCAATATCTATATCTTTCAAAGTGTGAGAGATGCAACCAATGTTTAGTGAAAGATTGTTATAATTTTGTTTTTTTGGTAGATTATCTTTGACTAAGAATTGAATCAGTTCGTAGTTAAAAAAAAAAAAAAAAAAAAGGTTTTTAGTCCAGTAAATTAGTTTGGATAAAGAAACTATTGATGCCACAGATAGATATTTAAGAGGAGTCAGTTCAAACTGTATTTTCATTTTTAAATATTTAAATGCATATTTTATCGCTTTTGCCCTCTTCCGCTCGACTTTCCCCTACCCTTTTTTTATTCATCCGTGATAGTGACAAACATCATTAACCACTTGAGGGGGCTTTTTGTGTAATTAGTAAACAGTAGACATCTAATAAGAATCAGGTTTTGTCGTATAAATAAAGTGTATGTTAGGTGTTGAACAAAATCAATTCACATCCTAATAACTGTAAAAAAATATAAACCGTAAAAATGTAGCATTTTTTCCATTTCTATTCAGCTTTTTAAAATTTTTTGAAACATATTAAGTGCAAGAAGTTAAAATCTATTGGTATTATATTTTACATTATTTTATATGAATAATAGGACCTAATTTCTTACACATCACATTTTAAAAAGTTTTTTCATTAACTTACTTTTATATTTTTTAAAGAGTCAATAAGCTCTGACAAGTAAAATCAGATAAACCAGTGGACAGTGAGTGCTCGGGTACCCAAATAAGAAGTTGTTCTTCTATAAAATTATATGACAAACAATATAATTTTCAGTATAAAAATACCTCCCAAGAAACAATATTGTCAACGGAGGTAGTGCAATCATCATAGGAATGAGTATACCTACGTTGATTGGGTATGATTTTAATTAATATTTAATGAGTTAACAATTATAAACAATATATTATGGCACAATACAATAAAAATTACATATAGGCTGGGCAGTACAAGACTGTGCTTACATCGAATCTTCAGGTGATTTCAAAACAACTTCCTACTGCCTACGCTGATTCCATCTGTAACGTCAGACTCACATTTATCACATACGATCCGACACTTATTACTAGTCCTTATTTAATACCCAAAATATAATAGTATCTTAAAAATTAAGACAAACTATCCTATAGTATAGCTTCAATAGGGTAGTATTACATGCCAGTGAATGTCTCTTCAGGACGTTTATCGCACAAGGGTTTTTTGACACATATTGTTCAAACAGCAAACGTATATTGAAATAGTCTAATAAATACTCACAAAAATTGCAGCTCGTTTGACTGTACCATTATTTCATATATGTTTAATTTTAAAAAATCGATATTTAACATGTAATCACGTGAAAAAATTACGTTAAATGGCATTTATATGATTTGTAGGAATCTCCCAATGTTTTGGGTACAAAAGATTAATTTTAAATAAACCTATCGAATTTTCAAATAGACTCATTTTTTTAATGAATTCAGAAAGAGGGGATGAAGTGTGCGTAAAAGCATATATGTGAGTACATTCATAGGAGAAAAACAGTTGCTAGTTTTACTTACACTAGTTTTACACACATTAGCGTTCCTATCCTTCTCTGAACTTTTTCCCACTAACTATGTGAAAAACGTCCTTAAGTCAAAATCACTTTAATCACGAATAAAAAAATTTTAAAAGAATAAAACACAATAAAAATTAATTATTGTATTAGTATTAGTACAAAAAAAAATTTTTTTTTTCATTTTTGAAAATTTTAAAACAATATGAAAAATTGTATAAACAATGATTCATTTATTGTAAAAGTAAGAAATCAAATATATAGGAATAAATATTTATTAATACACTGGAAAGGTGCTATACTAAAATATACTAATTTCCAAGTTTTTTGAAAAATAATTGAAGAAAAATTATTCTTTTATGTAAATTATTTATTAATTTAATTTATTATCCAAGCAAATGAATTAATATACATTAAATAAAAATTTACATAAGAAATAAGTTACGAATAACACCATAACATGTAGATATCGAATATTTCTAGTGGCAGTAGCAGTCTTCGCAGCAGAGTGGGTAAGGGTTTTTTTTTTTTTTTTTTTTTTTTTTTTTTTTTTTTTTTTTTTTTTTTTTTTTTTTTTTTTTTTTTTTTTTTTAGAACTGGTAAAAAGTAAAAAAAATAACATTTAAAATGTGTGATGTGGTAATGTGATAAGGCGTCATGTGGTATAAAGGAAACCGGCAGTACGTCACGGGGGGCGAGGCGAAGGGGGAGAATCGAGAAAAATCTACTTCCGTCACACTTTTTCTCAAGGTCAAAATTTGAAATCGTCGATTTACCCGCGCGCATAATGCGCCTATAGAAGTATAACTTCAAAAATAGGAATATTTTACAACTTTTACGATTTTTTTGCAGCCGTAACCATGTAATTGATAAAATAAAAAAATAAAATTTTTTGTGATATTAAACACAGTTTGATCGTATGGAGTTATAATTAAATATCAACTATCCTTCGAGTACTTACTTCATTAATCATAAAAAAATTAGTACTACTTG
Source organism: Copidosoma floridanum (assembly GCF_036245765.1). Lineage (NCBI taxonomy): Eukaryota > Metazoa > Arthropoda > Insecta > Hymenoptera > Encyrtidae > Copidosoma > Copidosoma floridanum. The sequence goes on from NW_028321888.1 coordinate 3,526,238, forward strand.
TATTGATAAAGTGCTCCCTTAAATCCATGTCGTAACTTACTTGACGATACGAGTTGCAGTACTAGCTGCAATGGTGAAAAGCTTGAGCTCAGTCGCTTACTTTTACAGAGCGCATTTCGAGTGCTATGTACAGAAATACGAATATCACCAATTAGTTTACAGCTTTAACGGTGGTAGCGCTTGTGTTAAATTTCACCGAAGTACGCTCATAAGTAAGTGACTGGGCTCAAAATTTTTACCACCAAGACCACGGTGTAACATGTAACAGGTGACTACAGTAAACTTTTGTGAACATTTTGTGTCATTTTCGCTTTCTCGCACCAGGTGTCGAATAGAGAAACGAGGACTGAGCAGACGAGCACCTGGAGCCAGTTAACAATTTGAAAAGGAGAAATAAAAATAGTAAATGTAATTGTAAAAGTATGTTAAAACTTGTATTAAATGATTTGAATATAAATTAACTAAATTGGGAAAAAAAATTTGTGTAAAAGACTGTAAAAGTGGCTCAACATTATTTAGTGCTCCAAAAAATGACGAAAGTCTATCATTAAAATTATTTTCCAAGTAAAGTAACTGTTTAATTTTTTATCATTAACTTGTATAAAATATTTTTTTTATTAAAAATACATTCTTACTGCTAAATTTATGACATTGTGAATTTCCAATGGCAGAACTGGTAAACATAAAAAACCGTTGAGGACTTATAAATGCCAATAGCAATTTATGTGATTTACTGCAAAATACAGAAAAGTCTTTTGTTCAACCTTTGAAAAATTATAAAAATAATATATATGAAGCAACTATTGGAAGCATCTTACGAAATTACAATTTTGAGTTCCCTTGAAATAAACGTAAAGCAAAGAACACAAGAAATCAATTATTGTATTATACAGTGTATTACAATATTTGATGTAAATAATTTTTTTTTAAGTAAACGACACGCTATTACTTTCACTAGTATTGTACTAGTGTTTGCCAACATTAATAGTATAACTGTATATACGGTCTTCGTTTCTCACTTCGCCATCTGCTGGATCTTGAATGAAACAGCACAAATAATTTACAAAAATTATGCCTACATGGGACAGGTGGTCCCATATCCTGTCCTATATCTTACACCGTGATCACGGTCAACGCTGACGAGTTGGCAAGCTCAGCTTAGAGGGCGCTAAGAAGAGCTTTCAGCCAATGGAGTACACTGATCGAAGAATACGACTGAGTTAGCTTGACTGCACCACCGCTCTAGTAGTAGCGGGCCAAGCAACTAAAGGCAAAGTCTGCTCAACAGCCAAGGAATTTCTGCTTAACACTACGAAGCTAATGTGATGGGTCACACACCAAGCGAAACGGGTTCTGTACAATTAAGTCAACACAGGTTATGTATATTTTTTAGTGATTCTGTCTTTCTTTATACGTGTATATATACGTACAATCAGGTGTTAAAAAGTACAGTATTTACATCACTAGCGAGTATAATCAAGATAAAAGCTGTTATCTGTGTAATGTAATCATGGATGATTTTGTGAAGTCGTTATTACGTCAGTGGAAATTGGAAATATTCATCGATAGATTTGATGGTGAGTGTGCCGATATATGTACATGTTAACGAATACTCGGGCAGTGCTCTGTTAATCTACATTTATAAATATATGTGTACGATTCTAGTGTAATACATACACACACTGTTGCACCCATTTATGAGCTAGTTGCTTCGTAGTAGGTATTTTTTTACTCATTGAAAAGATTATAGTACAATTTATTATACGCTTACGGGGTTATGAAATTCGGAGTAACTATTCGCACCTTCAAGGGCACGTAATCAGGTTGGTTTGAGGTTACATAGTATAATGGTGCGAATAGACCCAGCGTATGATATTGCTACGTTCTAGTAAGTGACGCTGGTACTTATTTTTTTTTAGAGGCTGGGATTGATGAATTCATTATTTCATCTTTAAATGAAAAAATGTTTGATAGTTTGTTTGATATAACGAAGGGTGGATTTAAAAAAAATTCGAGATAGGATATGCTAAGTAAAAAAATTCTGTATCTAATAGTAATTTTGCTGTTAATATTTCCTTCAAAAATCCAGTTGCAAACCAGTCATCTGATCATTCCCTTGATCCTAATTAATCGATTAATCAAGCATTCCCACCTGAAGGAAATTTTTCATTCGAAATCGTAAACACTGAGGAGATCAACAAAAATTGTAATTTACTTTCGGATACCTTAACATGTTTGATATTTTATGAATGCATTATATCATACATTTTTTTCTTCGTCAATTGTATAAAGCTGTGCAGAGGTTGTCTGTAGAAAAATTGTTTGAATATACCACAAGAAGAAAATGTACTTTAGGATTATATGCCAAGACTTTGAAGTTAACTACACGCATAACAAGTGATATTATGATTGAGTATGAATTTGAAGTTACGAAAAATTATAAGTACAAACTATTTTTCATGAATTTTTTTATCGAGATTAAAAATAACTCTTTTCAAACATTAGTAATTTACCATAAACAATATAGTCATGAAAAACAATAAAAAATAAAAATCATAATTTAGGCACACAATAAAAATATCCGTAGGAACTCTTTTTATTATCATTTTGATTTTTCGACTTTTTAATTTACTACTGAATAAACATGTGATAATCGTAGCCAACTATTCACGAAATAATTATTTGATTTACCTTAATAGAATAACAATGGCTTAATTGGTGGATTAAGCACACCAGTTGGCCATCATTTTTGTGTCTGAAGAAAAAACTACCTAAAATTTTTATTTTACTTTTCATAGCAGCTGTAAATGCAAGGAAAGCCATAAATACTCGAGGTATTTGGACCGTGCTACAGTTTTCAAGAGCGCCACCACTGGCGATAGACGGAGTCACTGGACCGGAAATAATGCACAGAAGTAAGTAAAAATTTCTCTTTATTAATTTAATTTTACAAATCTATCAAGTTAGAAGACGTTTATACAAGTAATAATGAATTTTCCATTATCTAATTTGTTTTTTTTTTTTTTTTTCATACGCTTAGAGGTTATAAATTTTTAGTGATGTTTGTTTTCAGAAAAATGGATAAGGTTATCACAGACAATGGAAAATTTATTATTTTTTGTATAAACGTCTTTTCACTCGATACATTTGTAAAATTAATTATTAATGAGAAATTGTAACTTACTTCCATACGTTATCTCCGATCCAGTGACTCCAACTGTCGCCAGTGGTGTCACTCTTTCAAACTATTGCACGGTCCGAATACTGTACGTGAAACATCTTGCTTTGAAGAAAAAAACTTATTCGTTAATGTGATTTATGTATCTAAACGACTGAGTGAAGGTATTAGTGAAATTACAATTTTAATAATACATGTGTATCAAATAAAATAATTATTTTATCCAGATCTACTCGACGTAAATGCTACTATTTAATAGCTTTGGAATAACGACACACCAGAAGAGGAAGTTACTCAAAAGTGGAATGGTTGTTTCGAAAACAGAGATCAATATAAACAGATAAAGCAGTATTTCGAACAGTTTACTTGTTTGAAAACGTATTTTTGTATGACCTTGGTAAGATTTGAACATTATTGATAAACTAATAATGAGCACGAGATTAGGCATTTCCGGGTTTTTCTAATGTAAAGGTCTGATCGATCAATGAATTTGTTAAGTACTAGAGTATTTTGAGTCAAGCATTTTTAAATTGTCAGATTGTACGGTACCTCGTTGCCCATATTGAAAAAGTACGCTTGAATTCGATCTAATACATTTTTTTTTAATTTGTTTGCTCCATTAATTAATAAACATAAAAAGAACCATTAAAATTTATTTTAAAATAGTTACGCAACTTGAGATGTTACGAGTATACAAGTTAATGTTTTTTTTTTTTTTTTTTTTTACTGACTTGGCTCATCCTTTACTATTCCACAGTTAGTCAATGATTTCGATCGTATTTACCCACGTTTGACTGATACATTTGTTACTAAGTGGCCGTCGGTAGCATAAAAGATCGTGAAATTAACCCACTCGGTTGGAAAGTTAACTGAATCTGAAGATATTTTGTCTTCTACAGGAAAAAAGGATGTAGTAGCATTGCTTTGTCTTGCAAGATTATAAGGATTTATTTACCAAAAGAGGGCTACATCTTATAAAACCTTTGGTACGAATGCTAAAACAATCTAGCAAAGTTTTATTTTACATGCCAAGGTACTTGTTCTTACACACAAAATTTTTTGTCAAACAAGGCGCATGAAAGAGAATTTCAATTTATTACATTTTTTTGCAGACAAGAAATCAGATAATTTTGTAACAACAAGAAAGAAAAGAGCGCCAAAAGAATTGCAATGTTTGTCCTTATATAATGTATATGGGTGACCTACACAGCGATGAAAACTTAGAAGACAACAATCAAGAATCCTCAGAGAATGAGCTCCAAGAAGCACTAGAACCTGACAAGTAAGCAAGAGTTTGATCAAGTAAAAAAAAGGTTCTACAAATTTTCGTCAGTATAAATTCCTACGAGTGCAAGGTATGACTGGTTGACAAGGTATAAATAATTCGTCATGACTGGTTGTTGCATGGTGAATTGTCAAAATTCTTCGACAAAGGGGTACAAGATGTACCGTTTTCCACCAGACAAAGAAAAAAGAAAATGTGGATGGTGAACATAAACAGACGTGATTGGAGTCCTGGGCCTAGGGCTATGCTGTGTCATATAAGTACAATTTTTTGTCACATTTTAATTTGGTTTTAGAAATAATTATTCTAATTAATGAGCATGTAAATAAGTCGTTATTATTTAAAAAATTACAAAAAAAATAAAAGTGTCTGTGCAATTAAATGGACCTATATATTCTTCTGTATTTTTCGACGCTGAATCCGAATTTGCATTAAAAAAGTAGGGTCCAGCTACTTTTTTATGGGGTTTTGCTCGGAAAACCTCATTTTTTACGGTTTTCTCATGGTTTTTTTTTACATGAAAAAAAAAAATTAAGAAAAATTTAATTTTTCTACTTTAGAATCGAATTCTACGAGAAAAAAATACATCGCAAACCATGTTTTGGATTTTTTTGTTTACAGAAATTTTAACCCACCATACGGCGATGAAAAGGCAGAAAATCGCGAAAAGTGAAAATTTGCTTCAAATTTGATTGAAATGACATTAAAATCAAGTTTTACGATTATAAACCAATTTATGAACATTGAAAATACTCTACTGGGGGTAATTGAGGTCGCTGATTACGAATTTTAAGCCATTTTTTTCAAACAACAACTTCTAGTTGGCGTAAGTGGACAATAAACGTGAAAAATTGATATTTTTTTCATAAATATCGATGTTTTGGATACTGTTCTGGAGCTTTTCCACTACATGAATCACAAAACTAGAACTTTTTTCGACTCTTGATCATGAAGTAAGACTTAGAACTTGTGTATAGCGATATTCATGACCTCCATTATAATATTTTTAGCTTCTTTTAAGAAGTGCCTTAGAGTTTTAATGGGTTAATCAATTGAGTTTGTAGAATTTTAGCTAATACCTCGCAACTTCAATAGTGAGATGTTGGATAAGATATTGGCGATATCTATTTTTATTTTTGTCTTCCAAAAAAATATTTTAAACAAAGTTTTAAAGAGTTTTACGCTTACGCACACATTTCTAGTCAAATGACCGGCGTAAAGGATTTCTGACACGCTTTTGACCTCTTTTTAAAAATGTTTCTCTCTTCATCATCCAGCCGTAATCTGCCAACATATTTATACCCCATCGTCCTTGAAATCTGCGTTCAAATTCCTTCAAGTCTTGGTAAAACCTTTCTCCTTGCTCTTCGCCAAAGTCCCGGTTGTTCTCAGGAAATTGATCAATATATGAATCAAGAAAATGAAGCTTCAAGTTCATTAGGCAGCCCAGTTTTTCAAAGTTGCGTACCATTTTTTTACTATAGATTTATAATTTACGTCTTTGGTGTTACCCAAAAATTATGTTGATACATCTTTAAAACTAGACCATGCTGCTTTCTCATCATCTTTCATAGTTCTCTCAAAGTTTTCATCTCAAAATAGAGTACGAATTTCAGGTCCATCAAAAATACCTGCGCTTAGTTTACCATCTGTTTTGTGGTGAAACACTTGGCTCAAATATTCGTAGCATTCTCCATCTTGGTCTAATGCCTTAACAAATTGTTTCATTAAACCAAGCTTCATATGAAGAGGTGTGCGACAAAGGTGTGCGGCAAAGGTTTTTCCGCACAGTGTGCGAAAAAGGTGTGTGGCAAAGGTTTTTGTCGCACAGTGTGTGGAAAAAGTGTGCAGCAAAGGTTTTTGCCGTACAGTGTGCGGAAAAAGTGTGTGGAAAAGGTTTTGCCACACACCGGAAAAAATTTTGCTACACACTGGAAATCAAAATTCAAACCTATTTTGTACCTATTTTCCTCACACATTGCGAAAAAACTTGTACGCAACTCATGCGGGACAATTTCCCGCACTCGTGTGATAGACTCGCACTCGTGGCCGGTGACGGTAACTCGTACCTTGCAATCACACTTGTGCTACGCACTCGTGTGCTCAACTGTTACTTGTTCCCGTCAACTCCGGTACTCGTGTGAGTCAATCACTACTCGTGCGATAAATCGTCTTTTCCGCACTTGTTACGTAAATAACTATATTGTTTCTGTTATTTTTCTTTTGTTTTTCAACCCAACAAATTTTGCACATACATAACAAAAGTTATCAGGATTACCAGTGCATTCATGATTGCGTTTGTTACCAGAAGTGCCAGCGGAGTTCAATGAAGATAAGGAATTGTGATGTGCCATAAATTATATCTTAAACTCACACGCTAAGAATCCTGTCCCGATCGCAGGTGAGTCAGCCGTCCTAGGGGTGATAACTCTCATACCTCCCTAGGCCTTAGTATGAGAGCTTTCTGACGTTGACGAGGACAATCAACTCGTCGTCAGACACACTACGGCATCATTCTCACATCTAAGCATTCCCCTGCAAGACAGCGCGCCTTTGCTGGTTGAGAACTGTTGAGTTCCCAGAAAAAATTCTTATAAAAGGTTAAGAAAATAAAGAATTATAAGATAGTTTTACAACAGGTTTAGATTCTCTGCATGTGGACGATCATTCGACAAATCAGATAACACATCATCCGAAGATCTAAGCGAATCCGACGAAAGTCAAGAAAATCTGTCTTCAGATGATAATGAAGAGTATGTACGCGAAGGTGTGGAGAAATCTGTAAAAAAATATGATTGAAAGAGTCTGAATGATTTATTTAGAAAGGCTGGCCCATCTAAAGAGCAATCTAAATTGATGGCTTCGGACTTTAAAAAGCGAAATATGCTGACAAAGGGAACTAAAGTAAGTGAATATCGTGACCGCGAGAAAATCTTTTGAAAATATTTTAAAGAAGATTCAGGGCTAGTTTACTGCATTGACGTAAAAGGACTTATTGACGAATTAAAACCAGGTATACACAAACCTGAGGATTGGCGCCTGTTCATTGATTCGTTGAAGCGGAGCCTTAAAGCAGTCCTTCTTCATAACACAAATAAGTACGCTTCTATACCATTAGCGCATTCAACTGTGCTTGAAGAAGAGTATTCAAGCATTGAATTGGTTCTGTCAAAAATGAAATACGAGGAACATAAATGGCAAATATGTGGAGACTTAAAAATTTGATCTATAATACTAGGACAACAATCTGGATTTACAAAATATCCTTGTTTTTTGTGTATGTTTGAAAGTAGAGATAGAGAAAACCACTACTAAAAGAAAATTGGGCCACTAAGAGAGTCATTTGAACCTGGAAAATAAAATATTGTAAAAGAGCCACTTGTGAATCCGTCCAAAATTTTGATACCACCTCTTCATATGAAGCTTGGTTTAATGAAACAATTTGTTAAGGCATTAGACCAAGATGGAGAATGCTACGAATATTTGAGCCAAGTGTTTCACCACAAAACAGATGGTAAACTAAGCGCAGGTATTTTTGATGGACCTGAAATTCGTACTCTATTTAGAGACGAAAACTTTGAAAGAACTATGAAAGATGATGAGAAAGCAGCATGGTCTAGTTTTAAAGATGTATCAACATAATTTTTGGGTAACACCAAAGACGTAAATTACAAAACTATTGTAAAAAAAATGGTACGCAACTTTGAAAGACTGGGCTGCCTAATGAACTTGAAGCTTCACTTTCTTGATTCACATACTAATCAATTTCCTGAGAACAACCGGGACTTTGGCGAAGAGCAAGGAGAAAGGTTTTATCAAGACTTGAAGGAATTTGAACGCAGATTTCAAGGACGATGGGGTATAAATATGTTGGCAGATTACGGCTGGATGATGAAGAGAGAAACATCTTCAAAAAGAGGTCAAAAGCGTGTCGCAGTAAAATCGTAAAACTTGATTTTAATGTCATTTTAATCAAATTTGAAGCAAATTTTCACTTTTCGCGATTTTATGCATTTTTATCGCCATATGGTGGGTTAAAATTTCTGAAAAAAAAAATTCAAAACATGGTTTTCGATGTTTTTTTTTCCGTAGAATTTGATTTTGAAGCCAAAAAAATCAAAGTTTTCTTTTTTCTTTTTTTTTATTAAAAAAAAAAAAAAAAAACCATGAAAAAACCGTAAAAAATGAGGTGTCTCGAGCAAAACCCCATAAAAAAGTAGCTGGACCCTACTTTACTATTGCAAATTCGGATTCAGCGTCAAAAAATACATAAGAGTATGTAGGTCTGGTCAATGGCACAGACACTTTTGTTTTTTTTTGGGCCTGTGTTGTTAGTGCATGGTGTATTTATAACCTATTAAATTGTTTATTTTGTGTGTTTATCAACATGTTGAAATTTTTTCAGGACCATTTTTTATTAGAGTGTTGAGAAAGTAAAGCTAATGGAAAAATGAAACTGAAAAAGACATCCATCCCAACAATTTTCAAACACCAGATGCCATCGGATTGTACAAATTCTATTGCGAGGATTGAGGAACGGGCTGAGTCTAGTGTCACTGAAGTGACAAAAGAGCACGTATTTTGCAATGATATACCTGCCAACGCATTTCAGACAAATATCTTAAACCTAAGTGGCAGTGATGGAAATGTAGTACCTAGTGCAAGTTAAAATGAGTGCAAAGTGGTCAAATCTTTAATTGTGCCTGGTACGTTATACACTTTTTCTTTTCTTATTAGGTCATGAAATAGTAGTTTTCGTCTCATAGGTGCCATCGCCTCTAGGGCTATTTTACAGCCCGAGGAACATGCAAAGCAGGGCCTGAGGGACGTAAGGCTGCCCTGATGCGATAGCACTCATGTGGTGAATACTATTTTTCCTACCGAGGGTACATCAGCCCCTCAAAAACGCCCGAGGTAGGAAAATGTTGTTATATTACTTATTTTCAATCAGAAAGTAGGCCTCCAGTAGGCTGCCTCCATTGACGTAACATAACCAACTTTCAATCGATAAATATAGATATGTACATATGAGAATACACATTGTATTATGATTGAACAAAAGTCATGACTCATTTCAAACGAATCAAATTTAATTTCTTCATGAAAATTTTTCATCACGGCGTTGTTGATCACGTGTAGTTACAAAAATACAACCCTAAGATAAATAGAAATTTTACATAAATGAAGATATAAATGTCACCTTAAAAATATCTCTCATTCACAATTGATATCAAGTTTACAATATGAACATGTGATTCGTGAGTTAATTCTAAGGAACTATTAAATAATTACCAAGAAATTAATACAAATTACATGCTCACACTGCAGTTTACTTTTTTTTCATACGAAAACATATTGATTCAATTAAATGATAGATGAACTTGATTTGACGGTGCACATCTAATTGACAGTGTACAAGCTGTTAAATTTCATAATCTTAGTACGGTTTTTAAATAGTTTTTATTGAAATTTTTTGAAGCACTAATTATTATTTTTAATTCAGTACTTTGAGAAACTTTGTTTAGTTGACAACAAATTTAATGTTGATTAATTTTGTCAGTCTCATATATGTATAAGAATACTCATTAATCATTTGTATAGGACTCAATGAAAGACACTTGTAACTTGTGTACCTGTGTGTAATTTTACGCTACAGTTTACACTGCAACTGTAGCTGATATAACTGTATATACCATAGAGATATAAGGATAGAGTGCGCTAGAGGCTGAATACAGCGATACGGTAAAAGAAAGAGATGGTTGCCAAGTGTCCTCTCGGTCTCTTTCTACCCGAGCACTGTGATTGGCTGATGCTCAAGAGGCAATAACCTATGTCAGTAACTGCCGCTGACGGCCAGAATACCCCCTTGAGCAGCAGCCATTCAGCCAATCACAGCGCTCAGCTAGAAAGAGATGGAGAGGACACTCGGCGACCATCTCTTTCTTTTACCGTATCGCTCCCCCTTACGTACATTAGTATAGTTAGCGCACTCTATCCTTATATCTCTATGGTATATACTATTCGAGAAGTAAGATAAAAGTAGGTTATGTAGGCTGCCTAATGAGTACCTCACGCACGCCCCCTGACGCGCCTACTTGTGCCCTCAGTAGGCTGCCTAAGTAGGGCCTCATAAACTTGAGAGGCAACCGACTTTCATTTCTGTTATGAGGCAAAGAAATGTTATTCCAAATGCTTTGAAGTTTAAGAATAATTTAAAACTTATTTCCATATCACAGTAAATGAAAGGTTTCCGGGGAAATAACTATGATGTCGATAACAGAACATATTTATTAGAGATTCTCGATATACTTCTTGAGAATCGTTCGAGCAATACACATCTTGTAACTTCTGAAAATGCCTTGGAACTAAGAAACTTTTCAATTTTTTTTACAAATGGAAAAAATATTTAGAACGTACTACAGTTACTTGCGTGGCTTAAACATTAATGCAAAACAGTTTTTTACAAGCAAGTTCAATGAGATACATTTTGAAATTCCTCTGTGCCATGATTTAAAAGACAAGATATTAAAACGCTTTAACACGTTTAGACTGAGAGTATGTTCTAAAACAGTTAAAAGTACTTCAAATTATACGTATGAAAGGAAGAGTGTAGCTGTACATTAATACTAAGTAAAAAAGAGATGATAAATTATATTTTTGTACGAAATATTTTTCTTACTTTTATTAATATATGCCTAACAAAGTTATGTTTATGTGTACAGTATTAACGAATAAAGAATATTTTTTTGCAACGACGCGAAAATGTAACCAGGATCTCTCAAGCTCTGGAAAGTGTTCACTTTTGGTAGAATCACCAGAGGAGACTCCCGCATTAATTTATAACTTTCACGACTTTCTTTTACCAACGATTATTGCAGTTAATTTTTTTTAACGAGTACCAATCATGCTATAGTGATTTCTTGATCAATTTTTTAAAATAATATCTTTTGCATTGATCAATTTTTGAAAATAATATTTATATAAACTTCGATTTTTTTTAATTATATTTTCTATAAATTATTTGTAATATGTAAAAAAAATTTTATTTTACTACCTACAAGTTTCAAAATTTTTAAATATATTTTTAAGTATAAAACAGGAATAATTTCATATAACTTACTTTAAGTCTATACTTCTTTTTTTGATTGTTATCTAGTAATACTTTTTTTATATCTACTATAAAAATGTTCAATACGTTTTATAAGTATTTACATTTTCGCGCACATTTTGAATTTGAAACAATTCTAACAATATGGCGTCGCATTGGTTGATCACTTTATTATAAGATCATTTCTCCTGGCCTGCTGAGTGCTGGGATATTTGGGAATTTATACTTGTTAATACGTACGAGTTAAAAGCTCAAAAATTGTATTGTGGTTAAAAATTTGATCAGTGACTTGAAGAGGTTTGACGTGCAAAAAACAATCGATACAGAAATACCACAACAATTTTTACATTGTTTGCAATAAAAATATATGTACAAATTAATTTTAACAAGTTCAGCTTTAATACAGTTTATAAAATATATTTTAGTGGCACTCTTATTAATAATATAAAATATTTATAAAATGTCTCCTATTACAGATTTAAAGCGTGAAATAAGTGTACCAACTTTAAAGTTGTATAACGATTCAATCATACCGAGAAATGTTGTGCAAGTCCTTATTGAAAGTATAACTATGATTTCGTTAACAAAATATTTATGTTCTACCTGAAGCAAAAATTCAATTGTCAGTTTAACGAGCAAAGTTTAAATATCGTGACTAATTTGAAAAAAATAATAATGGGTGAAGTGCACATGATTTTTGATAAGTTTAAAAATGAAAATGCTAGAATTTCATATTATATGAGTAAAGACCTCATGATTCGGCGTCTTGAACACATCTTAGGATACGAGTCAATAAATACCGTAGTAACGGCTCAGTTAAAACTGGAAGCAAAAAATACTTTTACAGAGCATACGTTTGAAGTGGACTTTGATTGTTGCTAGAAATACCTGGATCTTTTGATTTACTAAAAAAAAACAAATGGAGGAATAATAACTTTAAAAAAAATACAATGAGCAACATTACACAATCTAAGATGTTGAGAAAAAATTTTCAACGATTGAGTTAGGAAATGAACGAATGAGTTTATAATTCCACTTGTGGAATTACGTATCATCTTCGTATACGAAGATGAGTTAGAAACAGAGAATGCACTGCCAACAAAAGTTTGGTGGTGTTTACGTATCTTTATCAGGTTTTTCGCCTCAAATGCCATCTAAACTTAATTTTATTTTTCTAGCTTTTTTATTCAAATCCCGGCATTGTAAAACGTATGGGAATGAAAAAAATTTTTAATATCCAATCAGTGAACTAAACGATCTACGTCAAAATGGTTTAAAAATAAGCGTAAAGGGGACGTTATACAGTTTATTTTCAGTTAGTACTTGTATGGGAAGATAATTTGGGGTTGAACGAAATAAGTATTAGGATTTTTTTTTTTAATTTCAATGCCGGAAAATCATGTCGAATTTGCTCTGCTGATCTTAACAAAATCAGAACCTCATGCACTAAAGAAAAGCTATTGCGTACACGTGAGTCGTACTAAAAAAGATCTAGATATAAACGATTACAATTTAACGGGTGTAAAAGAGAAATGTGTATTTAACGATGTGATTGGGTTTAATGTGTGTGAAAATATAGCACTTAATTTACTCCCCGATGTCTTTGATGGGGCAGCTTCTTACACTGTAGTTTATATTTGTGAAACCTTAATTTATAAGCTTACAGCAGTTATTACAAGCTGTCGCATAAGCCTTGCTAAGACGATGGCTATCAAGAGCCAATTAGAGTTAGCTTATTTAAAAGTGACTGCAAATTTACTGTAACATTAAATTATTGTCGAGAATTCTGAAGAAATCCATGATTACTTTTCAAAGAAATATTTTCCTGACTGCGATGCTAGTGGAATAATTTTGACGGAGAGCACAATTCATAACGAAACTTTATATTATACTAATCAAGTGTTAGTCATCAGCGTAGAAAGATCATAACAAATATTTGTTAAAAATACGCCAGTTTTCTTCGAAATATTAATATTCAAGACAATTGCATTTGATGAACATGTACGCGTATTATGTGCAACCAAAAAAATCATATACATTTATACTCATATTCGAATTACCAGAAATTCGTCCATGTATATTACATGAACATAATAATGAATATCTTGTTATAACAAAATGTATTTTGTAAGGCAAAAAATTATTGTAAATAAATATACTAAAAAAATGTGAATGGAAACTCTCTTATATATAGTACATATATATATATATATATATATATATTATACATCAACAAATATATATATGTATGAGCGCGAGGTGGCTCAGTCGGCTAGGTCGTGGATTGGCACGTGGGAGACCGTGGTTCGATTCCTGGCCAGTGCGACTTTTTCGGGCAAGTACCTCTGTGATTTTTCACATGTGCTTTTTCACCACGCAATGCTCGTCGAGGAAGGTTTAAGGCGACCTTCTCGCAGCAAAAATTGCCTAATATCCCCCTACCCCCCTCCCAGTAATGGGAGGCCTCCTATCCCTCTACACGGAAGATTGTTGTTACCAGAATAAGATATACGAAAAGTGATGAGCATAGAAAAATAACGTACTGGTCTTGAGATTTCTGCAACCAGTCTCACATTTTGACATACTTATCTGGATCACCGAAAAACCTGTGACTAGTCGGTTTTATAACTATACTAGTACAAGTTTTTCAATAGCTTTGGTACAGGATTTTTCTGTACCATGGATAGTCTATTAAATTTGTTTACTGCGCATGGCTTTCTACTGTACCGTCTACCGCGCATAGTACGTGCGCTTATAATATACAGTGGAGATATGTATGTATATATATATGTGCATACTTGCATACATGTATGGGATTGTCATTGTTATTTTGGCTGAATATGTAAATTGTTCTTTGCGAGTGAGACCAATTATTATACGCAACAGGAAAGTGACTACAAGTGCCTACTGCACTTATCATTACATCTTGTTAGATTCGTATCAATGTATTGAACTTTGTATTGTGTTGTGGTATATATACTGAAATCCTAACCTCTTGAACTTTTACAGCTACGTATGTATATATATATATACTGACATTCTATATGCTCCCACGGGCCGACTAACTTTCTGTACTGGTACAGGAAAAACCCGTACCACGTATCGGATTTTGACGTACTAAGTATAAGGTTTATCTATACTCACTAAGGGACTTTAAAGTATACTACCGTACCAAATATACCTGTACCAGTACACATTTTTCTTGTACAGAGTATCGAAAATACTTGTACTAACATATAGTACCTGTTTTTCTGGTAACAACAATCTTCCGTGTACCCTTCCTCCTCCCAAGTGCTAAGTGCCCTCAGTAGTGCCCTTTATAGGAGCCGGACGTAAAGCACTATTACGTATACATATATATATATATATATATACACACACACACATACACACACACACACACACTAGTAATCAACAATAAAAATAATGCTTGCAAAATAAAAATTACAAGTACTTAGAAACAGATCTATTGCGACGCCTCGTACGGAATCTAGCCTTATTCACATTTTCTCATTTAAATTAACATTGAAAATCTGAATAAGGATAGACTTTGTACGAGACATCGATTGATGACTTGATTGTACAGAGCCCGTTTTGCTTGGTTTGTGACCCATCACACTAGCTTCGCAGTGCCAAGCAGAATCTGCTCGTCTGTCAATTCTTATTATTATTATTGTCCATATTTTTGTATCAGTGTAAAAACACTTGAGAACATGAATTTTATCTAATCTATATATGCAGCTACAAAAGCACCATATTTGGAAGAGATAAATTCACAAGCACGCTATTAACAGGAGGTTTTTCTTTCTAGTACCCTCTGAGCTCAGCTTGCCAACTCACTAGTCTCATAAACCGAGGACGCATATGGCGGTGACTGAGTTGTGCACTTTGAGAAACAACTCTCCCAAACATACTTTGGAAACAAATTAAAGGAATCGTTGATGTCTTTTTCCACACATGCTTTGAATATAATATGGAAGCGTTGTTGTTTCTTTTAGTATGTAATTAGTAATTAAGCCGCCTTCATATGCATGCCTACCCTACTGAAAAAATCACGTGCTTTCTCACGTGATCGTCACACGTGATTTCTCACGTCAAAACCTCACATAATTATTCAAAAAAATTTTAATTTGAAAAACAATCGTTTGAAATATAATTCAACCCGAATTTATTGATCACCATTGATGTAACTATCCATATGATAACACCAAAATTGGGGGATTTAAGTGTTTTATGTTTAATTTGGAATATAAAAAAAAATATTTTATTTTTTTAAATTTCATATCAATTACTTTAGTCTCCCAGTTTTGCAAGCAAAAAATTTGGGTTGAATTATATTTCAGAGAATTATTTTTCAAAATAAAATTTTTTCGATATATCGTGTGAGAAATCACTTAATTCTTTCCAGTAGAGGAGTCTGTACAGTATAATACCTTTGATTATAAGCCTAATAGCGGGCAGAGTTATGCAATGTATTCCTACTGAGAACTTGAGGGCTTCATTTTTCTTGAGAGCATTGGCTTCTATTATTCTGGTGGCTTTGTTTCAGAACTTTCATGCCGATAGTTTTTTACAATGAATTTTTTGAAATTTGAACTAGACGTTCATTGGGATCCCAGAACGTCAGGTGACTTTTGCAATATATATATATATATAGCCGAGTCGAGGTAAATTAACACTGGTCTTATGGGGACAAATCTGTTTTTATTTTTTCATGCCTACAACAATTGTAATACTATAAAATCTGGCGAATAACATGTTTTTGAGGAAATATCGGTAGTGCAATTAGTTTATTTTTTCAACTCGACCGTTACATATAGCTTAAAACCTTACTTTGAAAGTGCGAAACGCACATTTAACCTGTAGAAAAGTTTTGTGTTTACACCTATATACACTATACATAGACAGTGGCGGGAGAGTTTTGTACAGGTTAAATGTGCGTTTCGCACTTTCCAAGTAAAATTTTAAGTTTTATGTAACGGTCGAGTTGGAAAAAAAATGAGTTGCAGTACCGTTACTTCCTCAAGAACATGTTATTTGCCAGATTTTATAGTATTACAATCGTTAGAGGCGTAAACATGGTGTCCACCGCATCTGCTGAAAAAAATTCCCTGAGATTTCCAGGTTTTCCAGAGCCTAATTTTTAAAATTCCAGAAATTTTTTAATAATAAAAGTTTATCAAATATGAGTTATTGTTTTTATTTGTCAGTCAATCATTATCTAATAACAATTTTTTTTTATAATAAACATATAAAACATGTATTACATAAAAAATATTTATCTGTTAAGGGGGCTCCTACGACTACTGCTGAGGTCAAAGACAAACAAAAAATAAAGTTTTGTTTTTCAATAAGCAAATGTGTCTGAAAATCATTATGATATTTTTAATAACGTATGAAGTGGGAAAAATAATATTTATGTGTGCAGTTCAACTTTGTACGAAAAATTAATTATTGTTTTGACCAGTCTAGTGCATACGAGGGTACACCACCAGACCAGACCACCTGTGTTGGTGTAGTATAGCGATGTAATATATAGGTATATGGTATATATATGTCGTGAACAAGTACGTCTGCTACCCACGTGACCTCCTGACCTCCCGGACACTATTCATTTATTTCCATCACAAATATCTTGCTAAAATGGTCCTTTATCCACAATTTTTAATACAGCATATTACAGAGGTAGACTTCATCTACAAAACGTATATATTCAGTCTGCTGGGACTTTTAATTTAGGTTTATTATAAACGAAAACAAATTGTTTTTCACGCTGCCCCATAGGAACACGTGCTAATAGTTACAACTTTGAGCTCGGATTTCTCAAAATTTTGACCCATTCGAAGTATAATTTAGACCACCATTAAATTCAGTAGACTTTTATTTACAAGAAATAATATATCTCTGTTTGGGGACTTTCGCGAAGGAGCCCCCTTAAACAAACTAAACTTATATCTGTTTTAAATTTAATATTTCTTTCTCTACTACAGCGCTTTCTTTTAATGCGTCATCCATTATTTTTTTCTTTTTAGTTTTTAATTCTTTTAAAGCTAATATTTTTTTTTTTTTTGCATTTTTCTCTTCTAGTTCTTTATCACGTTTTTTCTTTTTTTCGGTTAAATCTTCTTTGTATAAAGATGATGACATGCGAACACTAGAAATTAACTTTTTGCTTATTTCAAATTCATGTAAAGGTTTTTGACTCGATTTAATTGCATCGTAAATCATTCTTTGAGCTATTAATGATTTTTCCTTTTGATTTTCCACAATACAGTCATTATTAATAGAAAACCCTCTTTCAAGCTCAGAATTACCGTGTGAAAAAATTATAATAATTTTTATTAAGTCAAATAAATTACTATATTTACAAGCTCCGTGAATATTTATTATTTTCACCCAGAACTCGTCTAGTCTGTCTTCTGACTTATAACTTTTTAATAATTTTTTAGTTGTTTCAAGCGACATAATTTCTTTGAATTCTCTCTCAATTATTTCAGCTGTAATAGCTGGTACAATACTACAATCGGCTAGTTTTTCTAAAACTATTGATAAACGTTTTCGTGCAAGGCTCTTGTTTAACGTAAAAGATGGATCAAAACAAGATAAACCTCTAACAAACGGGTACTTTAGAGGAGATTTAAGAAAAGTTTTGTCAACAAAAAATTTTATGATAGTACGAATACCATTTTTAAATCTCAAAATATTTAACTCTGAAATATTTTTTAATTTTCTTAATGCATTTTTAGTTGCGTAACCAATTTTTACTTTATCTGCTGTCAATAAAATACTTTCATCTAGTAAATTTATTTTTATGATAATTTTGGGTTTGCATGTGTACTCTGGCTTAACTATTCTTTCTAAAATATTAATATGTAATTTAAGTAATCTATCATATAAAAAAGGAGTCTTTGGTTCATTTGACTGAAATTCTGTTAAGAATGGTTCAATTTCTTCAGCAAACGATTGAAAAAGAATTAATTTGGTGTCTAGAAACTTATCACCTAATATATTTTTTACTACAGTGAAAGAGTTACAGCTAGGTTCTGTTTCATCTTTTGATACTTTTTCCACGTATTTTCTTAAGAAAGGTAACATCTCTAAATTCAAAAATATTATACTTAAGTAGATATGTTATATTCTCCCATCCATTGTATGGATCATACTAATATTAAATTTGATAAATCTCTACCTTAATTAAATTTAAGTATTAATATATGTGGAAAATCGTTATGGATAATTTGTATTAATTGAAAAGTAAAAAACTATATAGAATTTCCAGAAATATTTGAGAATTCCCTGAGATTTCCAGGTTTTTCCAGAGCAAAATTAATTCCCTAAGATTTCCCGTTTTCCCAGGTTTTTCAGGTACGGTGGACACCATGCGTAGAACAAAAACAGATTTGTCCCCATAAGGCCTATGTTAATTTGCCTCGACTTGGCTATATATTTCGATTAAGTCACGTGACGTGTTGGGATCCCAATACTGTTGTTATAATACACGTGGTCAAATTTTAAATCATTTACCTATTTTTCTTTTTATTTTTAAATTTCCAAATTTAGTTACAATACTTTAACACATGGTTTTAACAAAATTGGCTAAATGAATTTCGCTCTTTTTTTTCGTTACTTACAGGAAATTTCACTAGTAAAGTACACATTAAATTTTGCAATGCGTATAGTGCGGTCTAAGTCAAAATCATATTTATGTCCTATCACATTCATTAAACAAACTAATGCCGAGGTATGCGACGATTGCCAACGACAGCTGACAGCAGATGTATATATTGAAACACATAAACATTAAAAACCCGTGCGAAGTTGCCAAATCTTTGGTCACTGCTGGTTTTCCCTGCCGCAAAATATTTCCACTAGCTAACTGTATGAAACGTCCTGTATGTCCTTGAGTAATTTTTTTTTTCCAGTGGAGCGATTTATGTAAAAATCAAATTTTTTTTTTTTACTTTTTAACAAAAAAAAAAAAAAAAAAATTGCATGTGCTAAAATCATCTAATTTTGAAATTTGAATAATATTTTCAACGAATTGTACCTTTCTGAGAAATTTTTTTATCAATTTATTCCGATTCAATGTAAAAAATGACATAAAAGAAACCCTTAGCTTATCAATGAGATTCTTGTAGCTTAAGGAGCATACCTTGGCCCTAACTAGCAATTAAGTCTATAAATTAACGTTCCTTGATATAAATAGACAAAAAGTCAAGTTAAGATTTAACAGGCCATGTTTTTACTTTTTATTGCGCATTTAAAACAAAATTTTTCAAAGTTTTAACTGTAAATTTAATGTAATAGTAAAGTTTTAACAATGAAAAAAGGAGTATCAGCTAAAATAGGATAGCAGTTGAAACTTGGTCATAAATTTCAATTTCCACAGCAATTCAATTAAATAATTAAACTGCATTTTTTTCAAAACATTTGCTGTACAAATAGAATAAAATCTTACCTATGAATCAAACGTTTTTTTAAACTATATATATGCGACAATGCTTTTACATTTACAAAATACGCTTTTACATTATTAATCTTTTTATGTTAACAAGCTTTAAAAAAGTTTGTCATATGCTTTTAATAAGTTTGTGGTCTCATTTTTTGGTATCTAGGAAATTCGTAATTTCTTTTTTAATGTGCAAAAGCACCTGAAAACTTTAGATTATAAATACTGAGTTATAAATTATTCTAAATAAGCAACTTCATCGTCATAAATTTTTCAGAATGAACTTTATATTTTTCTTTTGACTAATTACAACAAAAATTATTTTCGAGTAAACGTTAAAATTACTACCAACGATTTGCAAAAACTGCGTGGCATTTACATCATTGCAGAGTTAACTAAAGTTATTAAGAAGTCTGACAATATTAAGTTCATAGAAAATTGAAAACTAATTATTCTTGAACATTAATGCATACAAAGTGTACCTTATGATTTGTAACTCTGTTAAGTCTCTGAATCTCAAGTCTTCATTTACAATGGTGTATCAGTTCATGTACTTTTGAAGAT
The DNA here is from genome assembly GCF_036245765.1 of Copidosoma floridanum. Classification (NCBI taxonomy): domain Eukaryota; kingdom Metazoa; phylum Arthropoda; class Insecta; order Hymenoptera; family Encyrtidae; genus Copidosoma; species Copidosoma floridanum. The sequence goes on from NW_028321888.1 coordinate 3,546,822, forward strand.
GTTCAACAAGAATGCGTAATAACGTGTTGTAACTCATGGTAATTAATTTTATTTCCCTTTCGTTACATAGAAATTGACTAAATACACAAAAAAAGTTGTCTAGCGGCATGTACAACTTAAAGTCGTAATTCAATCAATAAAGACTAAATATTCCGGTGTGTAATTAAACAAATTGTGATATTGAGTGTAAGAATAATCTTTTTTATGGATGGATCAAAAATCTGTCAAGAAACGTTAGAATTTTGTAAAATTTCATTTATGATTAAATTTTTCTCTATCTTGTAAAATAGCTAAGCTAATATTCTTAAATATCTTACGATTTACAATTTCTCCTGCCATTTTGTACTTCGTAACGACGAAATCCTCAGCAATAGTTTTTTCGACGTCTTCTTTATCAGCCATCTTTTGTTATTAACTTATGCCGCTAAACAAATACTTTTAGAGCTGATGCCAAAATATTTTCGTCGCAATTAACACGTGTGGTAGAAATTTAAGGTTACAGTACACAAATACGATAAAGGCCTACGCAGTGAAAAACACAAGCATATGCACAGGCACAGTGCGCAAGAATAACATTGGTTGGTAAGTTTGTATTTATACATCTATGAAAACGTAATGCACACCGCGCTGAGCATCATGTGTATAGGTATACCAACTAATGTTATTCATGCGCACTGTGCCTGTGCATATGGTCGTGTTTTTCACTGCGTAGGCCTTAAGCCCGAAGATTCGTTCATGATTAAGGTTCTATTACGGTCGCCCATTGTGCAAGCTAAGACAGGTGATACGAAGTACCCATAGAGGTATATAAGTATAAGAATAGAGGAGAAAAGAGGACGTGATATGCGACAGCAGATTTCGCTACGTAACGGGGCATCTTTCTTTGTCTAGCAGTTATGTTATTGGTTGAGTCCTACATAAGATTCAATCAACTGTAGGATTCAGGACGAAGAAGTAGCCGTTAACGTGGCTTTGGCAACAAGGACAGATGCCTCGTTACACTTAGTTATACTGTCGCTGCCGCTAATGGGCTAGTATAGCGCTTTTCCCCTCTATTCTTATACCCCTATGGAAGTACCACCTCTATGCTTTGTGCGGTCTGTCGCAATTTTGTAGCAGAACCAAATTCTCCACCAGGTAGATTAGTGTCAAAAAGGGAGTGTACATATATACATACATATTGAAACGGTTACATATATATACACATATATGATGTATGTATATACATACATTCTACATATATATACTACCTCTTCGACACTGATCCATCTGGTGGAAAACTTAGTACTGCTACAAAATTGTAACTCGGCAGGGGTGTTACTTCGTACCACCTGTCTTATCTTACATCGTGAGGTCGCCCTATTCAAAAGTGCTAAGCTAGGTTTGGGCACGGTGTAAGATATGGGACAAGTGGTCCCATGAACGCATAACTTTTGTAAAATATTTGTGGTGTTTTATTCAACATCCAGCAGTTGGAAAAATGGAAAACGAGGACCATGTATGTAGTTATGCCACTAGAGTACGTTCCACAAGCTCCAGCAGTTAATTTTCAAGTATCTCGGTCTCCTAGATGACATTTAAGTGTAATGGAAAAAGTATGACATGATATCTCTCTCGTACTAATAAGTTATCTACACAGAATCTATATACTTAGATTAAACGGCCAGTGCTTACGGAACGCATCCCTAGTGTTGACATACACTATAATGTTATATATGTACGTGCGTGCAACCAATCATAACTTAGTTAGAGACAGAGAAAGAGGTAGTACCTGCAGACCTGCACTCAACCAAGTAGAAATTAAAAGTGGGCAAAACTGGGCCCAAGCTTGGCTACCACGCGTCCACGCCGCCCATCTTAGCCGCAGCTTGGCACCTGACTTGGCCTCCAGTGGGTTTGTAATACGGGGCTGACTTGGGCGCAGCTTGGCCTGACTTGGCATGACTTTCGCCCGTAATCGCCCACTTTTATCTGCAGATGATAGACATAAAAAAAACAGACTGCTCGTTCTTATGTATGGCGCTTAAGCACAAGGAGTAAGAGACACAACATCGAACGTGGGTATGTGTTTCTCTCGCACATTCCCGACTTTAGCAGTGTGCCAGAGAGACATATGTCCACGTTCGATGTTGTGTCTCCTACTACTTGTGCTTCAGCGTCGTACATAAGAACGAGCAGTCTATTTATCTCATATGTATATGCCTGCAGCCAGGCTTGGTTCACTTGGTTGCTTAATTCAGACCAAACGTTAAGGCTGGGTTGACAACTTTCATTTCTACTCGGGCAGTTGCTCTGTCACGCTATCAGCCGCCTGCATGCTCACTCCGGTAGTATATGCTCTTAAAGTCTTCATGAGCCTCAAATGGCGGATAACCGATCAGCAATAGTCCGAACCATATAGAGATATAAGGATAGAGTGCGCTAATTATACTAATGTACGTAAGGGGGAGCGATACGGTAAAACAAAGAGATGGTCGCCGAATGTATCCTCTCCATCTCTTTCTAGCTGAGCGCTGTGATTGGCTGCTGCTGAAGGGGGTATTCTGGCCGTCAGCAGCAGTTACTGATATAGGCATAGAGGTATAAGAACTTATACCTCTATGGATATAGGTTATTGCCTCTTGAGCGTCAGCCAATCACAGCGCTCGGGCAGCGTTGGGTTAGGCGGATTCAATATCGGAACTTCTTCCCTAGATCGTATATATAGCTATACGATCTAGGGAAAATGTTCCGTCGAGCAGACAGCACAGCAGTAAAGGGTCATTGCCAAAGACGCCTGAAAATTAAAAATTGTAATATTATAACACAAGTGCCTATCACCCAATGACCCGGGGCGCTAACTGGCCACTCTTTTCAATAAATAATCATTAATAACACAAGCGCCTATCACCTAATGACTTGAAGTGCTAACTGGTAACTCAGTTAAATGAATAATTATTAATAAATAACACATGCGCCTATCACCTCATGACCCGGTGCGCTAACTGGCCACACTGTTAAATAAATACTTATTAATAACATAAGCACCTATCACCGTATAACCTGGGGCGCTAATTGCAAATCTAGTAAATAAATAGTTATTAATAAATATGTCAAGCACCTTTTTCCTGATGATCCAGGACACTTATACTATTAAATGATATGAAGTTAATCGATAACATATGTAAACATATCACAATTTTAATTCCCTATCTAGTACGACAAAGATATTTTTAAATGGCGCTCTTGTAATTCCTTGATAATTTATTATTTAATAGTAGCCAGTAAGCGCCCCGGGTCATGAGGTAATATGCGCTTGTGTTATTAATAATTGTTTATTTAACAGTGACCAGTAAGCGCCCCGGGTCATTGGGTGATAGGCGCTTGTGTTATGAATAATTATTTATTAAACAGAGTTACCAGTAAGCGCTCCAAGTCACTGAGTGATAGGCGCTTGTGTTATTTTAATAATTATTCATTTAACAGAGTGGCCAGTAAGCGCCCCGGGTCATGAGGTAATAGGCGCTTGTGTTATTTTAATAATTATTTATTCACCAGAGTGGCCAGTAAGCGCCCCGGATCATGAGGTAATATGCGCTTGTGTTATTAATAATTGTTTATTTAACAGTGACCAGTTAGCACCCTGGGTCATTGGGTGATAGGCACTTGTCTTATTAATATTACCATTATGAATTTCCGCGTGTCTTTGTATATTTATATAAATATTATTAAATAAACTTGTCTAAGAACCAAAATAAAAAATTTGTTATTATTTCTCTACACTTCCATATGACAAACATTAATGGTTGCAAAATTTATCCAAATAAATACTGTTATAAGATCTTATATAAAAACTTGAATAAGTTCTTATATAAGAACTTGAATAAGTTCTTATATAAGATCTTGAATACGTTCTTATACAAGAACTTGAATGAGTTCTTATTAAAGTTCTTAGGTAAGTTCTTGGTTGAAAAGCAAGTATAAGTTCTGTAGCAAGTTCTTATACAAGATCTTATGTAAGTTCTTATCTAAGTTCTTGGGTAAGTTCTTATACAAGATCTTGACAAATATTTTTAGCTGGGGAGACCTCGGAACGCCACACCTTTTATTTTTACATCATGGTTTCACCGCGTACTTCTCTCTCACTCTCATGGCAGCTCATGTATCCTGCTTGTTCTATATTGCACTCCATGTAAACATAAGCCCATTAGCTCGCGAAATAGAAAAAAAACCTCATAGCTGTCATTGGCTATTTCTATGCAGCTCATTCTATTGCGTCGGTCTATTCCGCTCTATGTGATTTCAGCCTAAGGCCGAGCGCATGGTTGCATACATTTCGTGCCGACTTACCAAATTTCTTACTGGCGATAAATAAGTACTGTTTACTTGGTATATAACACGACCGAGGTACTTTTTTTTACACCTGTATGGCTACAGCTTCTACGTACATACATAACAGTGTCGCAGTCAGTACGAATTGAAGTTATTCTCCTGTCGTGATGTGTTCCACTTTTTTTACGTGTACGTGGCCAAGCGCGTTCTCTTAATTACATTCAAGTTACATACATCAATACGTCATAGTTACAATACGTTTACAAAGTACATACGAATTCGATACCTCCAGTAATTTTCAGTTTGAACGCAGCGTGAATTTACGTACACTTACTTCCGTAATAAGCTTCTGTATAACTACAAGAATGCCGGATATAAGTAAAAAAGATGATCGAGCCGAAGCAAAACCGCAAACCATACAAGTGTAAAATTGCAAATTCACTGATACTTCAACATGGATCCGCCGGACCGCTGGTTGCAAAGGTTTGAGGTACGGTGGATCGAGGGACAGTGCGGTGTATAGCCGCCATTTATAGCACTTGTCAATGGCGGTCAATTTGAGATGGTCAATAACATTTCACATCACACCACTCCACAATGCCATACTACAATCGCGCTTTCGCTGCACTGCGCAAGTGCGTAGGGTCAGCGCAATTATAGAAGAGGCCCTGCAATGACTTAGGCACATAACTGTATATCTATATACACAGGAAAATAGTGGGAGGTGCTGAAAATAGCGGAACCAATCAGCACCGCTGGACCCTATCCGCTGTACTGTCCTTCGACCCACTGTAGTTTGAGGGAGCACTGGGGCCCTATCCTCTAAGCGTGTCCTGCATGTCGGTCAGTGAGATAATATACACAGACTAACACGTAACACAGCAGCAACAAAAGTTTTGTGCGCATGCGCACTACAATGTTTTCTTACATGGTAGTAGTTATTTATAATTGGTACTTCAGAAAAAAGGTGCATTTTTTTTATATTGCTCGAGACATTACCAATACAATAGGTATGTCGTATGTCTCAATACCGAATTCTATATCGAGTTATTGACACATTTCATTTTCATATTTTCTGTACATGCATTAGTCATAACACCGTACATTGCAATTTCTAATTTGTATATCAATAATTATTAATTAACCATTTTAATAAAAAAATTTTGTTGTACTTTTACAAGGCTGTTTTAATTTTAAATAGAATTTGATGAAAAGTTCTTGAAATATTTTATTATGATAAACTTATTGCAAGAATTCGTGAGTTCACAAATTTATCTCCGAGTTACTATTAATATTAATTATCTGATCAAATGAGATGTTGAATTATAACAATTTTTTAAGGTACTTGGTTCTGTATTTAATGATCGAATAGTAGTAATAAATACATTTGAGTCAGTTTGACAGATAATATAACATTTGGCTGCATATGTAAATAAGATATGAATTTAAAAAATATTCACAATGCATAATGTCCTGCGAAAAAATTATAAGATAGTTACAATACTCTGTAATATCATACACTGTGTTGGTGATTGAATTGTTAAATTTTGAAACAGAAATCAGCCTTATCCACAAAATATTATTTTTTAGTGTAATAGTACTATTAATATATTATTTTAGTAAAAATAACAAAACAAAAATACTAAGGTCTAATCTATCGTCTGGTAAGTTTCCGATCCATAACCTTAACTATACAGTTTTTATATGCACATAGTTTTAGTGACAATTTTCAATGTTTATTTTTCCATGCTTTATTAGCTATTTTCTGTTATGATTATTGTTTATATTTTCGTGCATTAATAAGTACTTAACAGAAAAGATTCACATTTGTTAGAAGCATACTGTATAATTGCAAACGATGGATACATAGGAAATACTACACTTTGTAATGGTTAATTTTGAGTTTTTTAAAATATACGTATGAATTTGTAATCACTAATTAAATTAACCCGCTGTTACCTGCTACTTAATTGTGAAATGGGCTTGTTGCAGTGTATTTTTGGAAAAGATAGTACGCTTTGTATGTATTTTCGTTTTCTATATCACGATATCTCTGTGTTATGCTGACACGCTTAGAGGATAGGGCCCCTGAAGATCATGAAGACAGAAGATACAGAAAAGGCAACGTACCTTTTACATCACATATTATTCGTCATGCGACGCGTGGGAAAGATTTTAGTTCCAGTTATTGCCACATGATGCTTTTTCACATAGTAGAATGACGCTAAATTTTTGCGGTTCACTTTTAAACACATAAAATGGTAGAGGTTTTAGTTTCAACTTTAGCCACTACGTTAACCACCACCACTTTTGTACATTTTAGCCGCACAATTTTGGGCTACTTCGCTACTTGACTAGGGTATAGCGAACTTGGCTATCCAAAATATAGAAGTCCAAAACAGGCTCCGTGCACAAAGAAATCAGCGCCAACTTGTGGCTAAATGGTGAGTCTGCGTGGTTACGAATATACGGAGAAGCATGGTTACATTGGTTCCCTCAAATCAATAATTTTTTAAGTAAAAACATTTTATACGAGCTTTGGACTTTCCACTTGGGCGGTGAACATTTTCAAAGCGTAACGCTTAATTTTTCTGTAACGCCTATGTGAATATACTAATACCGTTGTCTGTCTCTCTCTCTTTCTCTTTCCCTCTTTCTTTCTCACTCTTTCTCTCTCTCTCTCTCTCTCTCTCTCTCTCTCTCTCTCTCTCTCTCTCTACTGAGAAACGCTGACCCGATCGGAAATTTAACTAGGCTGCCTCGGTAGTTAGAGGGGGCCTAGGCCTAGGTAGGTAGGTTTTGTTACGGTGGAATTGGTGGGGACTAGGTAGGAAGTCTACCTACGTATCTTCCATCTCACTCTTTCTTATACTGCAGCTGTAGCTACAATATATATTCGCTACGTGCACAAGCTGAAAAAGCGATCGCAGCAATACCTGTGCTAATACATGAAACTAAACGATATGTTTGTCTTCTGCTAGCAGACTGCTAAGCATTAGCTATCATTAGAAAATTATGTGTTTATACATCGACAATTAACCATTGTAAGGGTTAAATTTTTAATAAAATTATGAATAGAATGTACATATTTTACTCAGGCATGTTCATTAAAAAACGCAATTAAATATATTGGATACTGTGTATTTCTTAGAGTTTTTAGCTGGGGCCTGATCCTCTAAGCGTATCGTATGAACGTGTGTACATACTGTGTAAACACGCCAGTATATAGGGCTAACGGAGCTCTCTGATTGGTCAGAGGAGGTCTGTGTTGACTACAATGCAAACTAATAAAACACATCTCGTATCACACAGTACACGGACTTGTGTTAAAGTAAAACTCAAGCGCTTATATAGTGCTTGTAGTACAAATTTTGTCCTTAGTTATTCACATAGGATTGTACCACTTGAGACATTGTATTAATTCGTGATATAATAAACACAGAACCTTTCGTGTATCCATCGAGGTACTGTGTTCCTATAGATATCAAGCACATATCGCGAATATTGCCTTGTGCTGTGCCAGACCAATAGTTCTCGTTTTTCCCTTGCTGGCGCTGCTTCAAAATTGTGCACGTAGCGAAGAGGTACAAATAATGCAAATGACAGCCATTTTGAGGCTGTGCTTGACAGATAATTACCTGAGATGTTAAGGGTTCTCTGCATTTTTTTTGAATAGTTTTAAAAATTTTTTTTTGTAAAATAAGTGAGACAGTGAAACAATCGTTGTCATCAAGTACGGAAAAGGTCAAGATATATCGTGCTTTAAAACGTGCAACTGCAAAGAAGAAGGAAAAAGAAATACATGGCTCAAAAATTCGTGCAAATTACGATGGGTTTTTGGGTTATTAGGTCAAAATCAAAATGCAAGGACTAAAACATTTAAAATATGCCTACAGTTTTATTAAATTGACACTATTTTTTTCCCTACTATACTTTTTTACAATCTAGAAATAATTTATTTTTTTGACAAAAAAGTTACCATTGTTGTAAGACGTACTATAATTTTTATTCTCCTAAACTAAAAATTCATTTCTTGAAGTACTGTATATAACGCAGACCTAGTAAGCGGAGGTAAGGAGCAAAGCAGAACAGATACTTAAACCATTTTCAGTGAAGGTATGCAGAAAATACTCTAGGAAGGTAGCCTCGGTAGAGCCAAGCTAAGCCACGTTCCATCACGCCCAGTGTTGGGTGAAAAGGATATAATTTTCCACTTTATCACTAGGACCTATATATAACTACAGATCCTAGCTACTAAGAAAAATGCAAAAGCTGAATAGGAGAAGGGAGGAGGCTAGTGGTTCTCCCCGAATGAGACTAGCAAACTTGTAGGAAAATCAAATATGCAATGTATTGCAAGACGCAAATACCCAGATAACTCGACACAATTACATGCAAAGTAAATTAATAAACGAATCCCAAACCATTTAACCCAATAACCCAATAGGGCAATAAGCAGCCTCATGAGTTTGAAAAATAAATAAAATTTATTAATTAACAAAGCAAGCGACAATCCCCACACGACCCAACGCACTAACTGGTTGCTTTAATTATTTATAATTAATAAAATACTACTTCGAGCACCTATCCCCAAACAACAAAAGGCACTTACTGGTCGTTTACTTAAATTACTATTAATAATACAATAACAAAAATACTAATACAACCAGGGGTAGTAACTGGTCACTATAAATATTTGGAATCGATTAAATGATGCAAGCCTCTCGGGTCATGTGGGGATAAGCGTTCACATTATTCTATGTATTGCAAATAATCAAAGCAACCAGTAGGCGCCCCGGGTATTGTGAGAATAGGCGCTCGCATCATAATTTTATTTATAGTAAATTGAGTAGGCAACCAGTAAGCTCCCCCGGTTGTGCAGGGATAGGCGCTTGCGGTATTATTTTATAAATCATAAATAATCAAAGCTAACAGTAAGCGCCTTGGGTCGTGTAGAGATAAGCGCTTGCGGTATTATTTTATTAGTTGAGAATAATTTAAGCAACCAGTTAGTTCCCCTAGTTGTGTGGGGATAGGTGCTTGCGTTATTATTTTGTAAATCATAAATAATCAAAGCTACCAGTAAGCGCCTTGGGTCGTGTAGAGAAAGGCACTTGCGGTAATATTCTATTAAATATAAATAATTCAAGCAACCAGTAAGTTCCCCTGGTTGAGTGGGGATAGGTGCTTGAGTTATTACTTTATTAGTCATAAATAATTAAAGCAACCAGTGAGTGCCCCTGGATGTGTGGAAATAGGTAATTGCGGAATTATTTTATGAATTATAAAAAGTTAAAGCACCAAATGAGAGCCTTGAGTTGTGTGGAGGTAGGTGCCTGCGGTATTATTTTATTAGTAATATATAATTAAAGCAACCAGTTAGTTCTCGTGGTTTAATAGAGATATGTGCTTGCATTATTATTTTAATAATCATAAATAATTGAAGCAACTACTAAGTGCCTTGAATTGTGTGGGGATAGGCGCTTTCGGTATTCTTCTATAAATCATAAATAATCAAAGCTAACAGTAAGCGCCTTGGGTCGTGTAGAGATAGGCATTTGCGGTATTATTTTATTAGTTGCAAATAATTCAAGCAACCAGTTAGTTCCCCTAGTTGTGTGGAGATAGGTGCTTGCGTTATTATTTTGTAAATCATAAATAATTAAAGCAACCAGTGAGAGCCTTGGGTCGTGTGAAGGTAGGCAACTGCAGTATTATACTATTAAACATAAGTAAATAAAGCAACCCGTAGGTGCCCCTGGTTGTGTGGCAATAGGCGATTGCGGAATTATTTTATGAATTATAAAAAGTTGAAGCGACCGCTGATAGCCTGAGGTTGTGTAGAGGTAGGTGCCTGCGGTATTATTTTATCAGTAATAAATAATTAAAGCAACCAGTTAGTTCTCGTAGTTTGATGGAGATATGTGCTTGCATTATTATTTTAATAATCATAAATAATTGCAGCAACCACTAATTGCCTTGAATTGTGTGGGGATAGGCGCTTTCGGTATTATTCTATAAATCATAAATAATTGAAGCTAGCAGTAAGTGCCTTGGGTCGTGTCGATATAGGCACTTGCGGTATTATTCTATTAAATATAAATAATTCAAGCAACTAGTAAGTGCCCCTGGTTGTGTGGAGACACGCGCCTGTAGCATTATTTTGATGATAAGTAATTACAGCTACCAGTAAGTGCCTTGGATCGTGTAGGGATAGTGGCTTGTGGTATTGATGTATTAATAATAAATAATTACAGCTACCAGCAGTGCCTTGGGTAGTGTAAAGACAGGCACCTGCAGTATTATTTTATAAATCATGGATAATAAAAGCAACCAGTGAGTGCCTTGAATCGTGTGGGGATAGGTGCCTGCAGTATTATTTTATAAATTAAAAATAATTAAAGCAACCCGTAAATGGCCCTGGTTGTGTGGGGATAGGCGCCTGCGGTATTATTTTATAAGTCATAAGTAATAAAAGCTACTAGTAAGTCCCTTGGGACGTGTAGGGATAGTCGCTTGCAGTATTATTTTATTAATCATAAATAATCAAAGCAACCCGTAAGTGCCCATGGTTGTGTGGAGACATGCGCCTGTGGCATTATTTTGATAATAAGTAATTACAGCTACCAGTAAGTGCCTTGGGTCGTGTGGGGATAGTTTGCTTGCAGTATCATTTTATTTATCATAAATAATTAAAGGAATCTGTAAGTTTCCTAGGTTGTGTCGGGATAGGAACTTTCGGTATCATGGTATTAATAATAAATGATTAAAGCAACCACTTAGTGCCTTGGGTCGTGTAGGGACTGGCACCTACGGTATTATTTTATTAATAATAAATAATTAAAGCAACGAGTGAGTGCCTTGGGTCGTGAGGAGATAGGTGCTTGTGGTATTAAAGTATAAATAATGAATGATTAGAGCTATTAGTAAGTGCCTTGGGTCATGTGGGAATAGTCGCTCGCAGTATTATCTTATTAATGATAAACAATTAAAGCAACCAGTAAGTGCCTTGGGTCGTAAGGAGATAGGTGCTTGTGGTATTATTTTAATTATAAGAAATTAAAGCTACCAGTAAGTGCCTTGGCTCGTGCGGGGATAGTTTGCTTGCAGTATCATTTTATTAATCATAAATTATTTAAGCAACCTATATAATCCCCAGGTTGTTCTAGTATTGGAACTTTCGGTATTATTTTATTAATAATAAATGATAAAAGCAACAAGTTAGTGCCTTGAATCGTTTAAAGACAGGACTCTGCAGTATTATTTTATGAATCATAAATAATTAAAGCAACCACTAAGTGCCTGAGGTCTTGTGGGGTTAGAAGCCTGCGGTATTATTTTACAAATCATAAATAATTAAAGCAACCAGTAAATGCCCTAGGTCGTGTAGAAATGGGTTCTCGTCGTATTATTTTGCTAACCATAAATAATCAAAGCAACCCGTAAGTTCCCCTAGTTGTGTGAGAATAGGCGTCTGCAGTATTATACTATTAATTATAAATAATAAAAGCTACCAGTAAGTGCCTTGCGTCGTGCGGACATAGTCACTTATGGCATCGATGTATCAATAATAAATAATTAAATCTATTAGTAAGTGCCTTGGGTCATGTGAGGATAGTCGCTCACAGTATTATCTAATTAATGATAAATAATAAAAGCAACCAGTAAGTTTCTATGGTCGTGAGGAGATCGGTGATTGTGGTATTATTTTATTTATAAGTAATTAAAGCTACCAGTAAGTGCCTTGGGTCTAGTGGGTATAGTCGCCTGCGGTATTAATGTATTAATAATAAATAATTACAGCTACCAGTAAGTGCCTTAAGTCGTGTAAAGACACGCAACTGCAGTATTATTTTATAAATCATGGATAATTACAGCAATCAGTGAGTGCCTTGAATCTTGTCGGGATAGCTGCCTGCAGTACTATTTTATAAATCATAAATAATTAAAGCAACCCGTAAGTGCCCCTGGTCAAGTGGAGACACGCGCCTATGGCATTATTTTAATAATAAGTAATTACAGCTACCAGTAAGTGCCTTGGGTCGTGTGTAGATAGTTTAATTGCAGTATCATTTTTTTAATCATAAATAATTAGAGAACCCGTAAGTTCTCCAGGTTGTGTCGGGATAGGAACTTTCGGTATCATTGTATTAATAATAAATATTCAAAGCAACCATTAAGTGCCTTGGGTCTTGTGGGTATAGCCGCCTGCGGTATTATTTTATGAATCATAAAAAATTTGAGCTACCAGAAGGTGCCTTGGGTCATGTAGGAATAGTCGCTTGCAGTATTATTTTATTAATAATAAATGATTTAAGCAACCAGTAAAAACCTTAGGTCGTGTGGGGATTGGCGCTTGCGGTATTATTTTATATTTCATAAATAATTGAAGCAACTAGTGAGTTCCTTGAGTCGTGGAGGAATAGGCTCCTGCAGTATTATTTTATGAATCGTAAATAATGAGAGTTACCAGTAAGTGCCTTGGGTCATGTGGGAATGGGCGCTTGCAGTATTATCTTATTAATGATAAATAATTAAAGCAACCAGTAAGTGCCTTGGTTCCTGAGGAGATAGTTGCTTGTGGTATAAATGTACTAATAATAAACAATTGAAGCTATTAGTAAGTGCCTTAGGGCATGTCGGGATAGTCGCTCGCAGTATTATCTTATTAATGATAAATAATTAAAGCAACCAGTAAGTGCCTTGGGTCGTGAGGAGATAGGTGCTTGTAGTATTATTTTATTTATAAGTAAATACAGCTACTAGTAAGTGCCTTGAATCGTGCAAGGATAGCTTGCTTGCAGTATTATTTTATTAATCATAAATAATTAACGCAACCCGTAAGATCTCCAGGTTGTGTCACGATTGGAACTTCCAGTATTATTTCATTAATAATATACGATAAAAGCAACAAATAAGTGCCTTGGGTCGTGAGGAGATAGGTGCTTGTGGTATTGATGTATAAATAATGAATGATTAAAGCAGGTAGTAAGTGCCTTGGGTCATGTGGGGATAGTCGATCGCAGTATTATCTTATTAATGATAAATAATTAAAGCAACCAGTAAGTGCCTTAGGTCGTGTGGAGATAGGCGCTTGTGGTATTATTTTATAAATCATAAATAATCAAAGTTACCAGTAAGTGCCTTGGGTCATGTGGAAATGAGCGCTTGCAGTATTATTCTATAAATCATAAATAATCAAAGCAACGAGTGAGTGCCTTGGGTCGTGTTTGTATAGCCGCCTGCGGTATTATTTTATGAATCATAAATAATTTAAGCTACCAGGAAGTGCCTTAGGTCATGTAGGGATAGTCGCTTGCAGTATTATTTTATAAATAATAAATAATTTAAGCAACCAGTAAATACCTTGGGTCGTGTGGGGATAGGCGCTTGCGGTGTTATTTTATATATCATAAATAATTAAAGCAACCAGTAAGTGCCTTGGGTCGTGAGGAGATAGGTGCTTGTAGTATTATTTTATTTATGAGTAAATACAGCTACAAGTAAGTGCCTTGAATCGTGTAAGGATGGTTTGCTTGCAGTATTATTTTATTAATCACATTAATTAAAGCAACCCGTAAGATCCCCAGGTTGTGTCACGATTGAAACTTTTAGTATTATTTTATTAATAATAAATGATAAAAGCAACAAATAAGTTCCTTGGGTCGTGTGAAGACAGGTGCCTGCAGTATTATTTTATGAATCATAAATAATTAAAACAACCACCGAGTGCCTTAGGTCGTGAAGAGATAGGTGCTTTTGGAATAATTTTATTAATAAGTTGTTCAAGCTACCAGTAAGTTCTTTGGGTCGTGTAGGGATAGTCTCTTGCAATGTTGTTTTATTAATCAATAATAATTGTAGCAACCCGTAAGTGCTTCTGGTTGTGTAAGAATAGGCGCCTGCCGTATTATTTTATTATTAATAAATAATTAAAGCAACAAGAAAGCGCCTTGGGTCGTGAGGGTATAGTCCCCTGCGTCATTATTTTATTAATCATAAATAATTAAAGCAACCCGTAAGTGCCTCTGGTTGTGTGGGGATAGGCACTTGCGGTATTATTTTATTATAATAAATGATAAAAGCAACCAGTAAGTGCCTTGGGTTGTGTGAAGACAGGCGCCTGCAGTATTATTTCGTAAATCATAAATAATTAAAGCAACCAGTTAATGTTTTAGGTTTCATAAAAATAGGTGCTTGAAGTATTATTTGATAAATTATGAACAGTTAAAGCAACTAGTAAGAGCCTTAGGTATTGTAATGGTAGGTGCCTGCGTCATTATTCTATTGATAATAAATAATGGAAGAAACTAGTTAGTTTTTCTGGTTTAATAAAGATAGGAGCTTGCGTTATTATTCTATTAATCATAAATGATTGAAGCAACCAGTAAGTACCCCTTGTTGTGTGGGGATAGGCGGTTGCGGAAATATTTTCTTAATAATAAATAATTGAAGCGAAGAGTAAGTGCCCCTGGTTGAGTAAGGATAGGCGCTTGTGGTATTATTTTATTGATAATTAATAATAAATGCGACATGTAAGTTTTCCAGGTTGTGTCAGGATAGGAACTTTCGGTATTATTGTATTAATAATACATAATTAATAAAGCAACCAGTAAGTGCCTTGGGTCAAGTGGGGTTAGTCGCTTGCGGTATAAATGTATTAATAATAAATAATTAAAGCAACCAGTAAGTCCCTTGGGACGTCTAGGAATAGTCGCTTGCAGTATTATTTTATTAATCATAAATAATTAAAGCAACCCGTAAGTGCCCCTGGTTGTGTGGAGACACGCGCCTGTGGC
The DNA here is from genome assembly GCF_036245765.1 of Copidosoma floridanum. Classification (NCBI taxonomy): domain Eukaryota; kingdom Metazoa; phylum Arthropoda; class Insecta; order Hymenoptera; family Encyrtidae; genus Copidosoma; species Copidosoma floridanum. Next base: position 3,561,932 of record NW_028321888.1, read on the forward strand.
ATTATTTTGATAATGAAAAATTACAGCTACCAGTCAGTGCCTTAGGTCGTGTGGGGATAGAAGCCTGCGGTATCATTTTATAAATCATAAATAATTAAAGCAACCAGTAAGTGTTTTGGATCGTGTGGGGATAGTCGCCTGCGGTATCAATGTGTTAATAATGAATAATTGAAGCAACCAGTAAGTTCCTTGGGTCGTGTAGGGATAGTCGCTTGCAGTATTATTTTATTAATTATAAATAATTGAAGCGACCCGTAAGTGCCTCTGGTTGTATAAGAATAGGCACCTGCGGTAAAATTTTATTAATAATAAATAATTAAAGCAACTAGTATGTGCCTTGGATCGTGTGGGTATAGTTGCCTGCGTTATTATTTTATTAATCATAAATAATTAAAGCAACCCGTAAGTGCCTCTGGTTGTGTAAGAATAGGCGCCTGCGGTAAAACTTTATTAATAATAAATAATTAAAGCAACTAGTAAGTGCCTTTGATCTTGTGGAGATCAAAGCCTGCGGTATTATTTTATGAATCATAAATAATTATAAAGCAACCAGTAAGTGCCTTGGATCGTTTAGGGATAGTCGCTTGCGGTATGGATGTATTAATAATAAATAATTACAGCTACCAGCAGTGCCTTGGGAAGTGTTAAGACAGGCACCTGCAGTATTATTTTATAAATCATGGATAATGAAAGCAACCAGTGAGTGCCTTGAATCGTGTGGGGATAGGTGCCTGCAGTATTATTTTATGAATCATAAATAATCAAAGCTACCAGTAAGCGCCTCAGGTCGTGTAGAGATAGGCGCTTGCGGTATTATTTTATTAGTTGAAAATAATTTAAGCAACCAGTTAGTTTTCCTAGTTGTGTGGGGATAGGTGCTTGCGTTATTATTTTGTAAATCATAAATAATCAAAGCTACCAGTAAGCGCCTTGGGTCGTGTAGAGATAGGCACTTGCGGTATTATTCTATTAAATATAAATAATTCAAGCAACCAGTAAGTTCCTCTGGTTGAGTGGGGATAGGTGCTTGTGTTATTACTTTATTAATCATAAATAATTAAACCAACCAGTGAGTGCCCCTGGTTGTGTGGAAATAGGCGATTGCGAAATAATTTTATGAATTATAAAAAGTTAAAGCACCCAATAAGAGCCTTGGGTTGTGTGGAGGTAGTTGCCTGCGGTATTATTTTATTAGTAACAAATAATTGAAGCAACCAGTTAGTTCTCGTAGTTTAATAGAGATATGTGCTTGCATTATTATTTTAATGATCATAAATAATTGAAGCAACTACTAAGTGCCTTGAATTGTGTGGGAATAGGCGCTTTCGATATTCTTCTATAATTCATGAAAAATCAAAGCTAACAGTAAGCGCCTTGGGTCGTGTAGAGATAGGCGCTTGCGGTATTATTTTATTAGTTAAAAATGATTTAAGCAACTAGTTAGTTCCCCTAGTTGTGTGAAAATAGGTGCTTGCGTTATTATTTTGTAAATCATAAATAATTAAAGCAACCAGTGAGAGCCTTGGGTCGTGTGAAGGTAGGCAACTGCAGTATCATATTATTAAACATAAGTAAATAAAGCAACCCGTAGGTGCCCCTTAATGTGTGGAAATAGGCGATTGCGGAATTATTTTATGAATTATAAAAAGTTGAAGCAACCGCTGAGAGCCTTGGGTTGTGTGGAGGTAGGTGCCTACGGTATTATTTCATCAGTAATAAATAATTAAAGCAACCAGTTAGTTCTCGTAGTTTAATAGAGATATGTGCTTGCATTATTATTTTAATAATCATAAATAATTGCAGCGACCACTAAGGGCCTTGAATTGTGTGGGGATAGGCGCTTTCGGTATTATTCTATAAATCATAAATAATTAAAGCTACTACTAAGTGCCTTGGCAGGTGTAGAAATAGGCGCTTTCGGTCTTATTTTATAAATTATAAATAATTGAAGCTACCAGTGAGTGCCCATGGTCGTGTCGATATAGGCACTTGCGGTATTATTCTATTAAATATAAATGATTCAAGCAACCAGTAAGTTCCCCTGGTTGTGTGTGGATAGGTGCTTGAGTTATTACTTTATCATTCATGAATAATTAAAGCAACCAGTGATTGCCCCTGAATGTGTGGAAACAGGCGATTGCAGAATTATTTCATGAATTATAAAAAGTTAAAGCAACCACTGAAAGCCTTGGGTTGTGTGGAGGTAGGTGCCTGCGGTATTATTTTATTAGTAATAAATAAATTAAGCAACCAGTTAGTTCTCGTAGTTCGATAGAGATATGTGCTTGCATTATTTTTTCAATAATCATAAATAATTAAAGCATCCACTAAGTGCCTTAAGTTAATGGGGATAGGCGCTTTCGGTATTATTCTATAAATCATATATAATCAAAGCAACCAGTAAGTGCCTTGGGTCGTGAGGGGATAGGTGCTTGTGGTTTTATTTTATTAATAAGTAATTAAAGCTACCAGTATGTTTCTTGGGTCGTGTAGGGATAGTCGCTTGCAGTAATATTTTATTAATCATAAATAATTGAAGCGACCCGTAAGTGCCTTTGGTTGTGTAAGAATAGGCACCTACGGTAAAATTTTATTAATAATAAATAATTAAAGCAACTAGTATGTGCCTTGGGTCGTCTGGGTATAGTTGCCTGCGTTATTTTTTCAATAATCATAAATAATTAAAGCAACCCGTAAGTGCCTATGGTTGTGTAAGAATAGGCGCGTGCGGTAAAATTTTATTAATAATGAATAATTCAAGCAACTAGTAAGTTCCATAGACCTTGTGGGAATAGAAGCCTGCTGTATTATTTTATATATCATAAATAATTATAAGGCAACCAGTAAGTGCCTTGGATCGTGTGGGGATAGTCACTTGCGGTATAAATGTATTAATAATAAAAATTAAAGCAACCAGTAAGTCCCTTGGGACGTGTAGGGATAGTCGCTTGCACAATTATTTTATTAGTCATAAATAACCAAAGCAACTCATTAGTGCCCTTGGTTGTGTGGAGACACGCGCCTGTGGCATTATTTTGATAATAAGTAATTACAGCTACCAGTAAGTGCCTTGGGTCGTGTGGGGATAGTTTGCTTGCAGTATCATTTTATTAATCATAAATAATTAGAGAAAGCCGTAAGTTTCCCAGGTTGTGTCGGAATAGAAACTTTTGGTATCGTTGTATTAATAATAAATGATTTAAGCAACCAGTTAGTGCCTCAGGTCATAAGGGGATAGTTTGCTTGCAGTGTCATTTTATTAATCATAAATAATTAAAGCAACCCGTAAGTTCCCTAGGTTGTGTCAGGATTGGAACTTCCGGTATTATTTTTTTAATAATAAATGATAAAAACAATATGTGAGTGCGTTTGGTCGTGTGAAGTAAGGCGCCTGCAGTATAATTTTATGAATCATAAATAATTAAAGCAACCAGTGAATGCCTTAGATCTTGTGGGAATAGAAGTCTGCGGTATTATTTTATAAATCATAAATAATTGAAGCAACCATTCAGTGCCTTGGATCGTGTGGGGTCAGTCGCTTGCGGTATCAATGTATTAATAAGAAATAATCAAAGCAACCAGTAAGTTTCTTGGGTCGTGTAGGGATAGTCGCTTGCAGTATTATTTTATTAATTATAAATAATTGAAGCGATCCGTAAGTGCCTCTGGTTGTATAAGAATAAGCACCTGCGGTAAAATTTTATTATTAATAAATAATTAAAGCAACTTGTATGTGCCTTGAATCGTGTGGGTATAGTTGCCTGCGTTATTATTTCAATAATCATAAATAATTAAAGCAACCCGTAAGTGCCTATGGTTGTGTAAGAATAGGCGCGTGCGGTAAAATTTTATTAATAATGAATAATTCAAGCAACTAGTAAGTTCTATAGACCTTGTGGGAATAGAAGCCTGCGGTATTATTTTATATATCATAAATAATTATAAGGCAACCAGTAAGTGCCTTGGATCGTGTGGGGATAGTCGCTTGCGGTATAAATGTATTAATAATAAATAATTAAAGCAACCAGTAAGACCCTTGGGACGTGTAGGGATAGTCGCTTGCAGTATTATTTTATTAATCATAAATAACCAAAGCAACCCGTTAGTGCCCATGGTTGTGTGGAGACATTCGCCTGTGGCATTATTTTGATAATAAGTAATTACAGCTACCAGTAAGCGCCTTGGGTCGTGTGGAGATAGGTGCTTGTGGTATTATTTTATAAATCATAAGTTATAAAAGCTACTAGTAAGTGCCTTGGGTCATGTGGGGATAGTCGCTCGCAGTACTATCTTATTAATGATAAATAATCAAAGCGACCCGTAAGTGCCCCTGGTTGTGTAAGAATAGGCGTCTGCGGTATTATACTATTAATTATAAATAATAAAAGCTACTAGTAAGTGCCTTGGGTCGTGCGGACATAGTCGCTTACGGTATCGATGTATCAATAATGAATAATTAAATCTATTAGTAAGTGCCTTGAGTCATGTGGGGATAGTCGCTCACAGTATTATCTAATTAATGATAAATGATAAAAGCAACCAGTTAGTGCCTTAGGTCGTAAGGAGATAGATGATTGTGGTATTATTTTATTTATAAGTAATTAAAGCTACCAGTAGGAACCTTGGGTCGTGTTGAGATAGGTGCTTGTGGTATTATTTTATAAATCATAAATAATTAAAGTTACTAGTAAGTGCCTTGAGTCATGTGGAAATGGGCGCTTGCAGTATTATCTTATGAATCATAAATAATTAAAGCAACTCGTAAATACCTTAGGACGTGTGACGAAAGGTGCTCGTGGTATTATTTTATAATTAATAAGTAATTACAGCTACCAGTAAGTGCCTTAGGTCGTGTAGGGATAGTTTGCTTGTAGTATTCTTTTATTGATCTTAAATAATTGAAGAAGTCCGTTAGTTCTTGAGATTGTGTTGAGATAGAAAATTTCGGTGATATTTTATAAATAATAAATGATTTCAGAAATCAGTAAATGCCTTGGGTCGTGTAGAGACAGGCGCCTGCGGTATTATTCTATAAATCATAAATAATTTTAGTTACCAGTAAGTGCCTTGGGTCATATGGGGATGGGCGCTTGCAGTATTATTTTATAAATCATAAATAATCAAAGCAACCCGTAAGTGCCCCTGGTTGTGTAAAAATAGGCGTCTGCGGTATTATACTATTAATTATAAATAATAAAAGCTACCAATAAGTGCCAAGGGTCGTGCGGACATAGTCGCTTACGGTATCGATGTATCAATAATGAATGATTAAAGCTATTAGTAAGTGCCTTGGGTTATGTGGGGATAGTCGCTCGCAGTATTATCTTATTAATGATAAATAATTAAAGCAACCAGTAAGTGCCTTGGGTCGTGAGGAGATAGGTGCTTGTGGTATTATTTTAATTATAAGAAATTACAGCTACTAGTAAGTGCCTTGGGTCGTGCGGTGATAGTTTGCTTGCAGTATTATTTTATTAATCATAAATAATTAAAGCAACCCGTAAGTGCCCTTGGTTGTGTGGAGATAGGCGCCTGCGGTATTATATTATTAATAAAAAATAATGAAGGCTACCAGTGAGTGCCTTGGGTCATGTTAAAACACGCGCCTGTAGCATTATTTTGATAAAAAGTAATTACAGCTACCAGTAAGTGACTTGGGTCGTGTGAGGATAGTTTGCTTGCAGTATCATTTTATTAATCATAAATAATTAGAGGAACCCGTAGGTTCCCTAGGTTGTGTCGGGATAGGAACTTTCGGAATCATTTCATTAATAATAAATGATAAAAGCAACAAATAAGTGCCATGGGTCGTGAGGAGATAGGTGCTTGCAGTGTCATTTCATAAATTATAAAGAATTGAAGCAACCCGTAAGATTCCCAAGTTTCGTCTGAATTGGAATTTCCGGTATTATTTTATTAATAATGAATAATAAAAGCAACAAGTAAGTGCGTTGGGTCGTGTTAAGTAAAGCGCCTGCAGTATGATTTTAAGAATCATAAATAATCAAAGCAACCAGTAAGTTCCTTGGGTCGTGTAGGGATAGTCGCTTGCAGTATTATTTTATTAATTATAAATAATTGAAGCGATCCGTAAGTGCCTCTGGTTGTATAAGAATAGGCACCTGCGGTAAAATTTTATTAATAATAAATAATTAAAGCAACTTGTATGTGCCTTGAATCGTGTGGGTATAGTTGCCTGCGTTATTATTTCAATAATCATAAATAATTAAAGCAACCCGTAAGTGCCTATGGTTGTGTAAGAATAGGCGCGTGCGGTAAAATTTTATTAATAATGAATAATTCAAGCAACTAGTAAGTTCTATAGACCTTGTGGGAATAGAAGCCTGCGGTATTATTTTATATATCATAAATAATTATAAGGCAACCAGTAAGTGCCTTGGATCGTGTGGGGATAGTCGCTTGCGGTATAAATGTATTAATAATAAATAATTAAAGCAACCAGTAAGACCCTTGGGACGTGTAGGGATAGTCGCTTGCAGTATTATTTTATTAATCATAAATAACCAAAGCAACCCGTTAGTGCCCATGGTTGTGTGGAGACATTCGCCTGTGGCATTATTTTGATAATAAGTAATTACAGCTACCAAAAAGTGCCTTGGGTCGTGTCGGAATAGTTTGCTTGCAGTATCATTTTATTTATCATAAATGATCAAAAAAAACCCGTAAGTTCCCCAGGTTGTGTCGGGATAGGAACTTTCGGTATCATTGTATTAATAATAAATGATTGAAGCAACCACTTAGTGCCTTGGGTCGTGTAGGAACAGGCACCTACGGTATTATTTTATTAATCATAAATAATTAAAGCAACGAGTGAGTGTCTTGGGTCGTAAGGAGATAGATAATTGTGGTATTATTTGATTTATAAGTAATTAAAGCAACCAGTAAGCGCCTTGGGTCGTGTGGAGATAGGTGCTTGTGGTATTATTTTATAAATCATAAGTTATAAAAGCTACTAGTAAGTGCCTTGGGTCATGTGGGGAAAGTCGCTCGCAGTACTATCTTATTAATGATAAATAATCAAAGCGACCCGTAAGTGCCCCTGGTTGTGTAAGAATAGGCGTCTGCGGTATTATACTATTAATTATAAATAATAAAAGCTACTAGTAAGTGCCTTGGGTCGTGCGGACATAGTCGCTTACGGTATCGATGTATCAATAATGAATAATTAAATCTATTAGTAAGTGCCTTGAGTCATGTGGGGATAGTCGCTCACAGTATTATCTAATTAATGATAAATAATAAAAGCAACCAGTTAGTGCCTTAGGTCGTAAGGAGATAGATGATTGTGGTATTATTTTATTTATAAGTAATTAAAGCTACCAGTAGGCGCCTTGGGTCGTGTTGAGATAGGTGCTTGTGGTATTATTTTATAAATCATAAATAATTAAAGTTACTAGTAAGTGCCTTGAGTCATGTGGAAATGGGCGCTTGCAGTATTATCTTATGAATCATAAATAATTAAAGCAACTCGTAAATACCTTAGGACGTGTGACGAAAGGTGCTCGTGGTATTATTTTATAATTAATAAGTAATTACAGCTACCAGTAAGTGCCTTAGGTCGTGTAGGGATAGTTTGCTTGTAGTATTCTTTTATTGATCTTAAATAATTGAAGAAGTCCGTTAGTTCTTGAGATTGTGTTGAGATAGAAAATTTCGGTGATATTTTATAAATAATAAATGATTTAAGAAATCAGTAAATGCCTTGGGTCGTGTAGAGACAGGCGCCTGCGGTATTATTCTATAAATCATAAATAATTTTAGTTACCAGTAAGTGCCTTGGGTCATATGGGGATGGGCGCTTGCAGTATTATTTTATAAATCATAAATAATCAAAGCAACCCGTAAGTGCCCCTGGTTGTGTAAAAATAGGCGTCTGCGGTATTATACTATTAATGATAAATAATTAAAGCAACCAGTAAGTGCCTTGGGTCGTGAGGAGATAGGTGCTTGTGGTATTATTCTATAAATCATAAATAATTTTAGTTACCAGTAAGTGCCTTGGGTCATATGGGGATGGGCGCTTGCAGTATTATTTTATAAATCATAAATAATTAAAGCAACCCGTAAGTGCCCTTGGTTGTGTGGAGATAGGCGCCTGCGGTATTATATTATTAATAAAAAATAATGAAGGCTACCAGTGAGTGCCTTGGGTCATGTTAAAACACGCGCCTGTAGCATTATTTTGATAAAAAGTAATTACAGCTACCAGTAAGTGACTTGGGTCGTGTGAGGATAGTTTGCTTGCAGTATCATTTTATTAATCATAAATAATTAGAGGAACCCGTAGGTTCCCTAGGTTGTGTCGGGATAGGAACTTTCGGAATCATTTCATTAATAATAAATGATAAAAGCAACAAATAAGTGCCATGGGTCGTGAGGAGATAGGTGCTTGCAGTGTCATTTCATAAATTATAAAGAATTGAAGCAACCCGTAAGATTCCCAAGTTGCGTCTAAATTGGAATTTCCGGTATTATTTTATTAATAATGAATAATAAAAGCAACAAGTAAGTGCGTTGGGTCGTGTTAAGTAAAGCGCCTGCAGTATGATTTTAAGAATCATAAATAATTAAAGCAACCAGTAAGAGCCTTGGATCGTCTGGGGATAGTAGCTTGCGGTATTAATGTATCAATAATGAATAATTAAAGCAACCAGTAAGTTTCTTGGGTCGTGTAAGAACAGGCAACTACGGTATTATATTATTAATCATAAATAATTAAAGCAACGAGTGAGTGCCTTGGGTTGTAAGGAGATAGGTGCTTGTGGAATTGATGTATAAATAATAAATGATTAACGCTATTAGTAAGTGCCTTGGGTCATGTGGGGATAGTCGCTCGCAGTATTATTTTATTCATGATAAATAATTAAAGCAACCAAAAAGTGCTCGGGTCGTGAGAAGATAGGTGCTTGTGGTATTATTTTAATTATAAGAAATTACAGCTACCAGTAAGTGCTTAGGGTTGTGCGGGAATAGTTTGCTTGCAAAATGATTTAATTAATCATGAATAATTAAAGCACATAGTGAGTGCCTTGAGTCGTGAAGGAATAGACTCCTGCAGTATTTTTTTATAAATCATATATAATAAAAGTTACCAGTAAGTTCCTTGGGTCATGTGGAAATGGGCGCTTGCAGAATTATCTTATTAATGATAAATCATTAAAGCTACCAGTAAGTGCTTTGGGTCGTGAGGATATAGATGCTTGTGGTATTGATGTATAAATAATGAATGATTAAAGCAATTAGTAAGTGCCTTGGGTCATGTGGGGATAGTCGATGGCAGTATTATCTTATTAATGATAAATAATTAAAGCAACCAGTAAGTGCCTTGGGTCGTGAGGTGATAGGTGCTTGTGGTATTATTTTAATTATAAGAAATTACAGCTACTAGTAAGTGCCTTGGGTCGTGCGGTGATAGTTTGCTTGCAGTATTATTTTATTAATCATAAATAATTAAAGCAACCCGTAAGTGCCCTTGGTTGTGTGGAGATAGGCGCCTGCGGTATTATATTATTAATAAAAAATAATGAAGGCTACCAGTGAGTGCCTTGGGTCATGTTAAAACACGCAACTGTAGCATTATTTTGATAAAAAGTAATTACAGCTACCAGTAAGTGACTTGGGTCGTGTGAGGATAGTTTGCTTGCAGTATCATTTTATTAATCATAAATAATTAGAGGAACCCGTAGGTTCCCTAGGTTGTGTCGGGATAGGAACTTTCGGAATCATTTCATTAATAATAAATGATAAAAGCAACAAATAAGTGCCATGGGTCGTGAGGAGATAGGTGCTTGCAGTGTCATTTCATTAATTATAAAGAATTGAAGCAACCCGTAAGATTCCCAAGTTGCGTCTGAATTGGAATTTCCGGTATTATTTTATTAATAATGAATAATAAAAGCAACAAGTAAGTGCGTTGGGTCGTGTTAAGTAAAGCGCCTGCAGTATGATTTTAAGAATCATAAATAATTAAAGCAACCAGTAAGAGCCTTGGATCGTCTGGGGATAGTAGCTTGCGGTATTAATGTATCAATAATAAATAATTAAAGCAACCAGTAAGTTTCTTGGGTCGTGTAAGAACAGGCAACTACGGTATTATATTATTAATCATAAATAATTAAAGCAACGAGTGAGTGCCTTGAGTCGTGAAGGAATAGACTCCTGCAGTATTTTTTCATAAATCATATATAATAAAAGTTACCAGTTAGTTCCTTGGGTCATGTGGAAATGGGCGCTTGCAGAATTATCTTATTAATTATAAATAATTAAAGCAACCAGTAAGTGCCTTGGGTCGTGAGGAGATAGGTGCTTGTGGTATTATTTTATTTATAAGTAATTACAGCTACCAGTAAGTTCCTTGGGTCGTGTGGGGATAGTTTGCTTGCAGTATTATTTTATTAAAAATAAATGATAAAAGCAACAAGTAAGTGCCTTGGGTCGTGTAGAGACAGACGCCTGCGTTATTATTTTATAAATCATAAATAATAAAAGCAACCCGTGAGTGCCTTAGGTCATGTAGAAATAGACGCTTGCAGTATTATTTTATTAATAATAAATAATTAAAGCAACCAGTAAGTGCCTTGGAACGTGTAGAAATAGGTGCTTGTGGTATTATTTTATTGATAAATTTTTAAAGCTACCAGTTAGTTCCTTGGCCTGTGTAGGGATAGTCACTTGCAGTATTATTCTATTAATCATAAATATATCAAGCTACTCGTAAATAGCTCTGGTTGTGTAGGGATAGGCGCCTGCGGTATTATTTTATAAAACATGAAAAATCAAAGCTACTAGTAAGTCCCTTAGGTCGTATAGGGATAGTCGCTCGCAGTATTTCATTATTAATCATAAATAATTAAAGCGACCTGTGAGTGCCTTTGATTGTGTTAGAATAAGCGCCTGCAGTATTATTTTATAACTCATAAATAATTGAAACAACTAGTAAATGCCTCAGGTCGTGTGAAGATAGGTGTTTGTGGTGTTATTTTATAATTTATAATTAGTTAAAGGAACGAGTAAGAGCCTTAGGTTGTGTTGGTGTAGGTGCCTGTAGTGTTATTTTACTAATAATAAATAATTAAAGCAACCAGTTAGTTCCCCTCGTTTTATGGAGATAGGCACTCGCACTTTTATTTTATTTATCATAAATGATTATAGCAACGAGTAAGTGCCCCTGGTTGCGTGGGGATAGGCGGTTGCGGTATTATTTTATTAATAACAAATAATTAAAGCTGTCAGTAAGTCCCTTGGGTCTCGTAGGGATAGTCGCTTGAAGTATTATTTTATTAATGATTAATAATCAAAGCAACCCGTAAGTGCCCCTGATCGTGTAAGAATAGGCGTCTGCAGAATTATTTTAATAATTATAAATAATTAAATCTACCAGTAAGTGCCTTGAGTCGTGTGGGGATTGTCGATTGCGGTATTGATGTATTAATAATAATTAATTAAAGCAACCAGTAAGTACCTCGGGACGTGTAGGGATAGTCGCTTGCAGTATTATTTTATTAATCATAAATAATCAAAGCAACCCGTAAGTTCCATCAGTTGTGTCAGGATTGGAACTTCCGGTATTATTTTATTAATAATAAATGATAAAATTAATATGTAAGTGCGTTGGGTCGTGTGAAGTAAGGCGCCTGCAGTATAATTTTATGAATCATAAATAATAAAAGCAACCAGTAAATGCCTTAGATCTTGTGGGAATAGAAGCCTGCGGTATTATTTTATAAATCATAAATAATTAAAGCAACTAGTAAGTGCCTTGAATCGTGTGGGGATAGTCGCTTGCGGTATCAATGTATTAATAATGAATAATAAAAGCAACCAGTAAGTTCCTTGGGTCGTGTAGGGATAGTCGCTTGCAGTATTATTTTATTAATTATAAATAATTGAAGCGACCCGTAAGTGCCTCTGGTTGTATAAAAATAGGCACCTGCGGCAAAATTTTATTAATAATGAATAATTAAAGCAACTAGTATGTGCCTTAGATCGTGTGAGAATAGTTGCCTGCGTTATTATTTTATTAATCATAAATAATTAAAGCAACCCGTAAATGGCCCTGGTTGTGTGGGGATAGGCCCTTGCGGTATTATTTTATAAGTCATAAGTAATAAAAGCTACTAGTAAGTCCCTTGGGACGTGCAGGGATAGTCGCTTGCAGTATTATTTGATTAATCATAAATAATCAAAGCAACCCGTAAGTGCCCATGGTTGAGTGGAGACATGCGCCTGTGGCATTATTTTGATAATAAGTAATTACAGCTACCAGTAAGTGCCTTGGGTCGTGTGGGGATAGTTTGCTTGCAGTATCATTTTATTTATCATAAATAATTAAAGGAACCCGTAAGTTCCCTAGGTTGGTCGGGATAGGAACTGTCGGTATCATGGTATTAATAATAAATGATTAAAGCAACCACTTAGTGCCTTGGGTCGTGTAGGAACAGGCACCTACGGTATTATTTTATTAATCATAAATAATTAAAGCAACGAGTGAGTGCCTTGGGTCGTGAGGAGATAGGTGCTTGTGGTATTAAAGTATAAATAATGAATGATTAGAGCTATTAGTAAGTGCCTTGGGTCATGTGGGGATAGTCGCTCGCAGTATTATCTTATTAATGATAAATAATTAAAGCAACCAGTAAGTGCCTTGGGTCGTAAGGAGATTAGTGCTTGTGGTATTATTTTATTTATAAGTAATTAAAGCTACCAGTAAGCGCCTTGGGTCTAGTGGGTATAGTCGCCTGCGGTATTAATGTATTAATAATAAATAATTACAGCTACCAGTAAGTGCCTTGGGTCGTGTAAAGACACGCAACTGCAGTATTATTTTATAAACCATGGATATATAAAGCAACCAGTGAGTTCCTTGAATCTTGTCGGGATAGCTGCCTGCAGTACTATTTTATAAATCATAAATAATTAAAGCAACCCGTAAGTGCCCATGGTCAAGTGGAAACACGCGCCTATGGCATTATTTTGATAATAAGTAATCACAGCTACCAGTAAGTGCCTTGGGTCGTGTGTAGATAGTTTAATTGCAGTATCATTTTTTTAATCATAAATAATTAGAGGAACCCGTAAGTTCTCCAGGTTGTGTCGGGATAGAAACTTTCGGTATCATTGTATTATTAATAAATGATTAAAGCAACCAGTAAGTACCTTGGGTCGTGTGGGTATAGCCGCCTGCGGTATTATTTTATGAATCATAAAAAATTTAAGCTACCAGAGAGTGCCTTGGGTCATGTAGGGATAGTCGCTTGCAGTATAATTTTATTAATAATAAATGATTTGAGCAACCAGTAAAAACCTTAGGTCGTGTGGGGATAGGCGCTTGCGGTATTATTTTATATTTCATAAATAATTGAAGCAACTAGTGAGTTCCTTGAGTCGTGGAGGAATAGGCTTCTGCAGTATTATTTTATGAATCGTAAATAATGGAAGTTACCAGTAAGTGCCTTGGGTCATGTGGGAATGGGCGCTTGCAGTATTATCTTATTAATGATAAATAATTAAAGCAACCAGTAAGTGCCTTGGTTCCTGAGGAGATAGTTGCTTGTGGTATCGATGTACTAATAATAAACAATTAAAGCTATTAGTAAGTGCCTTAGGGCATGTGGGGATAATCGCTCGCAGTATTATCTTATTAATGATAAATAATTAAAGCAACCAGTAAGTGCCTTGGGTCGTGAGCAGGAGATAGGTGCTTGTAGTATTATTTTATTCATAAGTAAATACAGCTACCAGTGAGTGCCTTGAATCGTGTAAGGATAGTTTGCTTGCAGTATTATTTTATTAATCATAAATAATTAACGCAACCCGTAAGATCTCCAGGTTGTGTCACGATTGGAACTTCCAGTATTATTTCATTAATAATAAATGATAAAAGCAACAAATAAGTGCCTTGGGTCGTGAGGAGATAGGTGCTTGTGGTATTGATATATAAATAATGAATAATTAAAGCAGGTAGTAAGTGCCTTGGGTCATGTGGGGATAGTCGATTGCAGTATTATCTTATTAATGATAAATAATCAAAGCAACCAGTGAGTGCCCTAGGTCGTGTGGAAATAGGCGGTTGTGGTATTATTTTATAAATCATGAATAATCAAAGTTACCAGTAAGTGCCTTGGGTCATGTGGAAATGAGCGCTTGCAGTATTATTCTATAAATCATAAATAATCAAAGCAACGAGTGAGTGCCTTGGGTCGTGTTTGTATAGCCGCCTGCGGTATTATTTTATGAATCATAAATAATTTAAGCTACCAGGAAGTGCCTTGGGTCGTGAGGAGATAGGTGCTTGTAGTATTATTATATTTATGAGTAAATACAGCTACAAGTAAGTACCTTGAATCGTGTAAGGATAGTTTGCTTGCAGTATTATTTTATTAATCACATTAATTAAAGCAACTCGTAAGATCCCCAGGTTGTGTCACGATTGAAACTTTCAGTATTATTTTATTGATAATAAATGATAAAAGCAACAAATAAGTTCCTTGGGTCGTGTGAAGACAGGTGCCTGCAGTATTATTTTATGAATCATAAATAATTAAAACAACCACCGAGTGCCTTAGGTCGTGGGGAGATAGGTGCTTTTGGTATAATTTTATTAATAAATTGTTCAAGCTACCAGTAAGTTCTTTGGGTCGTGTAGGGATAGTCGCTTGCAATATTGTTTTATTAATCAATAATAATTAAAGCAACCCGTAAGTGCCTCTGGTTGTGAAAGAATAGGCGCCTGCCGTATTATTTTATTATTAATAAATAATTAAAACAACAAGAAAGCGCCTTAGGTCGTGTGGGTATAGTCCCCTGCGTTATTATTTTATTAATCATGAATAATTAAAGCAACCCGTAAGGGCCTCTGGTTGTGTGGGGATAGGTACTTGCGGTATTATTTTATTACTAATTAATAATTAATGCGACATGTAAGTTTCCCAGGTTGTGTCGGGATAGGAACTTTCGGTATTATTGTATTAATAATACATAATTAAAGCAACCAGTAAGTGCCTTGGGTCAGGTGGGGATAGTCGCTTGCGGTATAAATGTATTAATAATAAATAATTGAAGCAACCAGTAAGTCCCTTGGGACGTGTAGGGATAGTCGCTTGCAGTATTATTTTATTATTCATAAATAATTAAAGCAACCCGTAAGTGCCCCTGGTTGTGTGGAGACACGCGCCTGTGGCATTATTTTGATAATAAGTAATTACAGCTACCAGTAAGTGCCTTGGGTCGTTTGGATATAGTTTGCTTGCAGTATCATTTTACTGATCATAAATAATTAAAGGAAGCCGTAAGTTCCTCAGGTTGTGTCGGGATAGAAACTTTCAGTATCATTGTATTAAGAATAAATGATTAAAGCAACCACTTAGTGCCTTGGGTCGTGTAGGGACAGGCACCTTCGGTATTATTTTATTAATCATAAATAATTAAAGCAACAAGTGAGTGCCTTGGGTCGTGAGGAGATAGATAATTGTGGTATTATTTTATAAATCATAAGTAATAAAAGCTACTAGTAAGTGCCTTGGGTCATGTGGGGATAGTCGCTCGTAGTATAATCTTATTAATGCTCAATAATCAAAGCAACCCGTAAGTGCCCCTGGTTTTGTAAGAATAGGCGTCTGCGGTATTATGCTATTAATTATAAATAATAAAAGCTACCAGTAAGTTCCTTGGGTCGTGCGGACATAGTCGCTTACGGTATCGATGTATTAATATTGAATGATTAAAGCTATTAGTAAGTGCCTTGGGTCATGTGAAGATAGTCGCTCGCAGTATTATCTTATTAATGATAAATAATTAAAGCAACCAGTAAGTGCCTTGGGTCGTGAGGAGATAGGTGCTTGTGGTATTATTTTAATTATAAGAAATTACATTTACCAGTAAGTGCCTTGGGTCGTGCGGGGATAGTTATCTTGCAGTATCATTTTATTAATCATAAATAATTAAAGCAACTAGTGAGTGCCTTGGGTCATGTGGAAATGAGCGCTTGCAGTATTATTTCATGAATCATAAATAATTAAAGCAACCCGTAAATACCTTAGGACGTGTGACGAAAGGTGCTCGTGGTAATATTTAATTAATAATAAGTAATTACAGCTACCAGTAAGTGCCTTAGGTCGTGTAGGGATAGTTTGCTTGTAGTATTCTTTTATTGATCTTAAATAATTGAAGCAGTCCGTAAGTTCTTTAAATTGTGTTAGGATAGTAAATTTCGGTGATATTTTATGAATAATGAATGATTTAAGAAATCAGTAAATGCCTTGGGTCGTGTAGAGACAGGCGCCCGCGGTATTATTCTTTAGATCATTAATAATTTTAGTTACCAGTAAGTGCCTTGGGTCATATGGGGATGGGCGCTTGCAGTATAATTTTATAAATCATAAATAATTAAAGCAACCCGTAAATGGCCCTGGTTGTGTGGGAATAGGTGCCTGCGGTATTATTTTAGAAATTATAAGTAATAAAAGCTACTAGTAAGTCCCTTGGGTCGTGTAAGGATAGTTTGCTTGCAGTATCATTTTATTAATCATAAATAATTAGTGGAACCCGTAGGTTCCCTAGGTTGTGTCGGGATAAGAACTTTTGGATTTATTTCATTAATAATAAATGATGAAAGCAACAAATAAGTGCCTTGGGTCGTGAGGAGATAGGTGCTTGCAGTGTCATTTCATTAATCATAAAGAATCAAAGCAACCCGTAAGTTTCCCAAGTTGTGTCTGAATTGGAATTTCCGGTATTATTTTATTAATAATGAATAATAAAAGCAACAAGTAAGTGCGTTGGGTCGTGTAAAGTAAAGCGCCTGCAGTATAATTTTAAGAATCATAAATAATTAAAGCAGCCAGTGAGGGCCTCAGATCTTGTAGGAATAGAAGCCTGCGGTAATATTTTATAAATCATAAATAATTAAAGCAACCAATAAGAGCCTTGGATCGTCTGGGGATAGAAGCTTGCGGTATTAATGTATCAATAATAAATAATTAAAGCAACCAGTAAGTTTCTTGGGTCGTGTAGGGACAGGATCCTACGGTATTATATTATTAATCATAAATAATTAAAGCAACGAGTGAGTGCCTTGGGTTGTAAGGAGATAGGTGCTTGTGGTATTGATGTATAAATAATAAATGATTAACGCTATTAGTAAGTGCCTTCGGTCATGTGGGGATAGTCGCTCGCAGTATTATTTTATTCATGATAAATAATTAAAGCAACCAAAAAGTGCCTTGGGTCGTGAGGAAATAGGTGCTAGTGGTATTATTTTAATTATAAGAAATTACAGCTACCAGTAAGTGCCTTGGGTTGTGCGGGGATAGTTTGCTTGCAGTATCATTTAATTAATCATAAATATTTAAAGCAAATAGTGAGTGCCTTGAGTCGTGGAAAAATAGACTTCTGCAGTATTATTTCATAAATCATAAATAATAAAAGTTACCAGTAAGTGCCTTGGGTCTAGTGGGTATAGTCGCCTGCGGTATAAATGTATTAATAATAAATAATTACAGCTACCAGTAAGTGCCTTGGGTCGTGTAAAGACACGCAACTGCAGTATTATTTTATAAATCATGGATAATTAAAGCAACCAGTGAGTGCCTTGAATCTTGTCGGGATAGCTGCCTGCAGTACTATTTTATAAATCATAAATAATTAAAGCAACCCGTAAGTGCCCCTGGTCAAGTGGAGACACGCGCCTATGGCATTATTTTGATAATAAGTAATTACAGCTACCAGTAAGTGCCTTGGGTCGTGTGTAGATAGTTCAATTGCAGTATAATTTTTTTAATCATAAATAATTAGAGAACCCGTAAGTTCTCCAGGTTGTGTCGGGATAGGAACTTTCGGTATCATTGTATTAATAATAAATGATTAAAGCAACCATTAAGTGCCTTGGGTCGTGTGGGTATAGCCGCCTGCGGTATTATTTTATGAATCATAAAAAATTTAAGATACCAGAAAGTGCCTTAGGTCGTGTAGAAATGGGTTCTCGTCGTATTATTTTGCTAACCATAAATAATCAAAGCAACCCGTAAGTGCCCCCAGTTGTTTGAGAATAGGCGTCTGCAGTATTATACTATTAATTATAAATAATAAAAGCTACCAGTAAGTGCCTTGCGTCGTGCGGACATAGTCACTTATGGCATCGATGTATCAATAATAAATAATTAAATCTATTAGTAAGTGCCTTGGGTCATGTGGGGATAGTCGCTCACAGTATTATCTAATTAATGATAAATAATAAAAGCAACCAGTAAGTTTTTATGGTCGTGAGGAGATCGGTGATTGTGGTATTATTTTATTTATAAGTAATTAAAGCTACCAGTAAGTGCCTTGGGTCTAGTGGGTATAGTCGCCTGCGGTATTAATGTATTAATAATAAATAATTACAGCTACCAGTAAGTGCCTTAAGTCGTGTAAAGACACGCAACTGCAGTATTATTTTATAAATCATGGATAATTACAGCAACCAGTGAGTGCCTTGAATCTTGTCGGGATAGCTGCCTGCAGTACTATTTTATAAATCATAAATAATTAAAGCAACCCGTAAGTGCCCCTGGTCAAGTGGAGACACGCGCCTATGGCATTATTTTAATAATAAGTAATTACAGCTACCAGTAAGTGCCTTGGGTCGTGTGTAGATAGTTTAATTGCAGTATCATTTTTTTAATCATAAATAATTAGAGAACCCGTAAGTTCTCCAGGTTGTGTCGGGATAGGAACTTTCGGTATCATTGTATTAATAATAAATAATTAAAGCAACCATTAAGTGCCTTGGGTCTTGTGGGTATAGCCGCCTGCGGTATTATTTTATGAATCATAACAAATTTAAGCTAATAGTAAGTGCCTTAGGTCATCTGAAGATAGTCGCTTGCAGTATTATTTTATTAATCATAAATAATCAAAGCAACCAGTAAGTGCTCCTTGTTGTGTGGGAATAGGCGGTTGCGGTAATATTTTATCAATATTAAATAATCAAAGCGACCACTAGGTGGCCCTGGTTGTGTGAAGATAGGCGCTTGCGGTATTATTATATTAATAATAAATAATTAAGGCAACCAATAAGTGCCTTGGGTCGTGTAGAGACAGGCGCCTGCGTTATTATTTTATAAATCATAAATAATAAAAGCAACCAGTGAGTGCCTTAGGTCATGTAGAAATAGACGCTTGCAGTATTATTTTATTAATAATAAATAATTAAAGCAACCAGTAAGTGCCTTGGAACGTGTAGAAATAGGTGCTTGTGGTATTATTTTATTGATAAATTATTAAAGCTACCAGTTAGTTCCTTGGCCTGTGTAGGGATATTCACTTGCAGTATTATTCTATTAATCATAAATGTATTAAGCTACTCGTAAATAGCTCTGGTTGTGTAGGGATAGTCGCCTGCGGTATTATTTTATAAAACATGAAAAATCAAAGCTACTAGTAAGTCCCTTAGGTCGTATAGGGATAGTCGCTTGCAGTATTTCATTATTAATCATAAATAATTAAAGCGACCTGTAAGTGCCTTTGGTTGTGTTAGAATAAGCGCCTGCAGTATTATTTTATAACTCATAAATAATTCAAACAACTAGTAAATGCCCCAGGTCGTGTGAAGATAGGTGTTTGTGGTGTTATTTTATAATTTATAATTAGTTAAAGAAACGAGTAAGAGCCTTAGGTTGTGTTGGTGTATCCGCCTGTAGTGTTATTTTACTAATAATAAATAATTAAAGCAACCAGTTAGTTCCCCTAGTTTTATGGAGATAGGCACTCGCACTATTATTTTATTTATCATAAATAATTATAGCAACGAGTAAGTGCCCCTGGTTGCGTAAAGATAGGCGGTTGCGGTATTATTTTATTAATAACAAATAATTAAAGCTGTCAGTAAGTCTCTTGGGTCTCGTAGGGATAGTCGCTTAAAGTATTACTTTATTAATGATAAATAATCAAAGCAACCCGTAAGTGCCCCTGATTGTGTAGGGATAGGCGCCTGCGGTATCGTATTATTAATAATAAAGAATTAAAGCTACCAGTGAGTGCCATGAGTCTCGTGGGGATAGTCGCTTGCAGTATTAATTTATTAATAAAAATAATTAAAGCAACCAATAAGTGCCTTGGGTCGTGAGGAGATATGCGCCTGCGGTATTATTTTATAAATCATAAATTATTAAAGCAACCAGTGAGTGCCTCAGGTCTCGTGGGAAGAGGTGCTTGTAGTATTATTTAATAAATTATTAATAGTTAAAGCAACTAGTGAGAGCCTTAGGTTGTGTAGGGGTAGGTGCCTGCGTCATTATTTTATTAATAATAAATAATGTAAGCAACCAGTTAGTTCCCCTGGTTTGATGAAAATAGGTGCCTGCGTTATTATTTTATTAATCATAAAAAAATAAAGCAACCAGTAAGTACCCCTGGTTGTGTAGAGATAGGTGGTTGCGGTATTATTTTATCAATAATAATTAATTAAAGCGACCCGTAAGTTTCCCAGGTTGTGTTAGGATAAAATCTTTTTGTATTATTGTATTAATAATATATGATTAAAGCTACCAGTAAGTGCCTTGGTTCGTGTGGAGACAGGCGCCTGCGGTATTATTTTATAAATTATAAATAGTTAAAGCAACAAGTAAGAGCCTTAAGTTGTGTGGGTGTAGGTGCCTGTGTTATTATTCTATTAATATAAAATAATTGAAGCAACCAGTTAGTTCCCCTGGTTTTATAAAGATAGGCGCTTAAATTATTATTTTATTAATCATAAATGATTAAAGCAACGAGTAAGTGCCCCTGGTTGTGTTAGGATAAGCGGTTGCGGTATTATTTTATTAATAACAAAAAATTAAAGCTGTCAGTAAGTCCCTTAGATCTCGTAGAGATAGTCACTTGCAGTATTATTTTATTCATAATAAATAATCAAAGCTACCAGTAAGTGCTTTGGAACATGTGGGAATAGTCCCTTGCAGTATTATCTTAATAATAATAAATACTTGAAGCAACCAGTAAGTGCCTCTGGTCGTCAGGAGATAGGCGCCTGCGGTAGCATTTAATAAATCATAAATTATTAAAGCAACCAGTAAGTGCCTTGGGTCGTGTAAAGATAGTTTGCTTGCTGTATCATTTTATAAATCATAAATAATAAAAGCCACCAGTAAGTACCCCTGGTTGTAAGGGTATAGGCAGTTGCGGTATTATTTTTTCAATAATAATTAATCGAAGCGACAAATAATTCCCCCTGGTTGTGTAAGAATAGGCGCTTGCGGTATGATTTTATTAATAATAAATAATGAAAGCGACCCGTAAGTTTCCCAGGTTGTGTCGGGATAGGAACTTTTGGTATTATTGTATTAATAATAAATGAATAAAGCAACCAGTAAGTGCCTTTGTTCGTGTAGAAATAGGCACTTGCGGTATTATTCTATTAAATATAAATAATTCAAGCAACCAGTAAGTTTTTCTGGTTGAGTAAAGATAGGTGCTTGCGTTATTATTTTGTAAGTCATAAATAATCGAAGCTACCAGTAAGTGCCTTAGGTCGTGTAGAGATAGGCACTTGCGGTATTATTCTATTAAATATAAATAATTCAAGCAACCAGTAAGTTTTTCTGGTTGAGTGGGGATAGGTGCTTGAGTTATTCCTTTATAAGTCATAATTAATTAAAGCAACCAGGGAGTGCCCCTGGATGTGTAAAAATAGGCGATTGCGGAATTATTTTATGAATTATAAAAAGTTGAAGCACCCAATAAGAGCCTTGGGTTGTGTGGAGGTAGGTGCCTGCGGTAGTATTTTATTAGTAATGAATAATTTAAGCAACCAGTTAGTTCTCGTAGTTTAATAAAAATATGTGCTTGCATAATTATTTTAATAATCATAAATAACTGTAGCAACTACTAAGTGCCTTTCATTGTGTGGGGATAGGCGCTTTTGGTATTCTTCTATAAATCATAAATAATCAAAGCTAACAGTAAGCGCCTTGGGTCGTGTAGAGATAGGCGCTTGCGGTATTATTTTATTAGTTAAAAATAATTTAACCAGTTAGTTAGTTACCCTCGTTGTGTGGAGATAGGTGCTTGCGTTATTATTTTGTAAATCATAAATAATTAAAGCAACCAGTAAGAGCCTTGGGTCGTGTGAAGGTAGGCAACTGCAGTATTATATTATTAAACATAAGTAAATAAAGCAACCCGTAGGTGCCCCTGGTTGTGTGAAAATAGGCGATTGCGGAATTATTTTATGAATTATAAAAAGTTGAAGCAACCGTTTAGAGCCTTGGGTTGTGTTGAGGTAGGTGCCTGCGGTAATATTTTATCAGTAATAAATAATTAAAGCAACCAGTTAGTTCTCGTAGTTCAATAGAGATATGTGCTTGCATTATTATTTTAATAATCATAAATAGTTGAAGCAACCGCTAAGTGCCTTGAATTGTGTGGGGATAGGTGCTTTCGGTATTATTCTATAAATCATTAATAATTAAAGCTACCACTAAGTGCCTTGGCAGGTGTAGAAATAGGCGCTTTTGGTCTTATTTTATAAATCATAAATAATTGAAGCTACCAGTAAGTGCCTTGGGTTGTGTGGGGATAGGCGCTTTCGGTATTATTCTATAAATCATATATAATCAAAGCAACCAGTAAGTGCCTTGGGTCGTGAGGGGATAGGTGCTTGTGGTTTTATTTTATTAATAAGTAATTAAAGCTACCAGTATGTTCCTTGGGTCGTGTAGGGATAGTCGCTTGCGGTAATATTTTATTAATCATAAATAATTAAAGCAACCCGTAAGTGCCTCTGGTTGTGTAAGGATAGGCACTTGCGGTATTATTTTATTATAATTAATGATAGTAGCAACCAGTAAGTGCCTTGGGTTGTGTAAAGACAGGCGCCTGCAGTATTATTTCATAAATCATAAATAATTAAAGCAACCAGTTAATGTTTTAGGTTTCGTAAAAATAGGTGCTTAAAGTACTATTTGATAAATTATGAACAGTTAAAGCAACTAGTAAGAGCCTTCGGTATTGTAGTGGTAGGTGCCTGCGTTATTATTCTATTAATAATAAATACCGGAAGAAATTAGTTAGTTTTCCTGGTTTGATAAAGATAGTTGCTTGCGTTATTATTCTATTAATCATAAATGATTGAAGCAACCAGTAAGTACCCCTTGTTGTGTGGAGATAGGCGGTTGCGGAAATATTTTATTAATAATAAATAATTGAAGCGAAGAGTAAGTGCCCCTGGTTGTGTAAGGATAGGCGCTTGTGGTATTATTTTATTAATAATTAATAATTAATGCGACATGTAAGTTTCCCAGGTTTGGTCGGGATAGGAACTTTCGGTATTTTTGTATAATAATACATAATTAAAGCAACCAGTAAGTGACTTGGGTCAAGTGGAGATAATCGCTTGCGGTATAAATGTATTAATAATAAATAATTAAAGCAACCAGTAAGTCCCTTGGGACGTGTAGGAATAGTCACTTGCAGTATTTTTTTATTAATCATAAATAATTAAAGCATTTCGTAAGTGCCCCTGGTTGTGTGGAGACACGCGCCTGTGGCATTATTTTGATAATAAGTAATTACAGCTACCAGTAAGTGCCTTGGGTCGTTTGGGGATAGTTTGCTTGCAGTATCATTTTACTGATTATAAATAATTAGAGGAAGCCGTAAGTTCCCCAGGTTGTGTCGAAATAGGAACTTTCGGTATCGTTGTATTAATAATAAATGTTTTAAGCAACCAGTCAGTGTCTTAGGTCGTGTGGGGATAGAAGCCTGCGGTATTATTTTATAAATCATAAATAATAAAAGCAACCAGTAAGTGTTTTGGATCGTGTGAAGATAGTCGCTTGCGGTATCAATGTGTTAATAATAAATAATTGAAGCAACCAGTAAGTTCCTTGGGTCATGTAGGGATAGTCGCTTGCAGTATTATTCTATTAATCATAAATAATTAGAGCAACTCGTAAGTGCCTCTATTTGTGTAAGAATAGGCGCCTGCAGTAAAATTTTATTAATAGTAAATAATTAAAGCAACGAGTAAGTGCCTTAGATCTTGTGGAGATAAAAGCTTGCAGTATTATTTTATGAATCATAAATAATCAAAGCTATCAGTAAGCGCCTTGGGTCATGTAGAGATAGGCGCTTGCGGTATTATTTTATTAGTTGAAAATAATTTAAGCAACCAGTTAGTTCCCCTAGTTGTGTGGGGATAGGTGCTTGCGTTATTATTTTGTAAATCATAAATAATCAAAGCTACCAGTAAGCGCCTTGGGTCGTGTAGAGATAGGCACTTGCGGTATTATTCTATTAAATATGAATAATTCAAGCAACCAGTAAGTTCCCCTGGTTAAGTGGGGATAGGTGCTTGTGTTATCACTTTATTAGTCATAAATAATTGAACTAACCAGTGAGTGCCCCTGGATGTGTGGAAATAGGCAATTGCAGAATTATTTTATGAATCATAAAAAGTTGAAGCACCCAATAAGAGCCTTGGGTTGTGTGGAGGTAGGTGCCTGCGGTATTATTTTATTAGTAATAAATAATTGAAGTAAGCAGTTAGTTCTCGTAGTTCAATAGAGATATGTAATTGCATTATTATTTTAATGATCATAAATATTTGAAGCAACTACTAAGTGCCTTGAATTGTGTGGGAATAGGCGCTTTCAGTATTCTTCTATAAATCATAAAAAATCAAAGCTAACAGTAAGCGCCTACGGTCGTGTAGAGATAGGCGCTTGCGGTATTATTTTATTAGTTGAAAATAATTTAAGCAACCAGTTAGTTCCCCTAGTTGTGTGGAAATAGGTGCTTGCGTTATTATTTTGTAATTCATAAATAATTAAAGCAACCAGTGAGAGCCTTGGGTCGTGTGAAGGTAGGCAACTGCAGTATTATATGATTAAACATAAGTAAATAAAGCAACCCGTAAGTGCCCCTAAGTGTGTGGAAATAGGCGATTGCGGAATTATTTTATGAATTATAAAAAGTTGAAGCAACCGCTGAGAGCCTTGGGTTGTGTGGAGGTAGGTGCCTGCGGTATTATTTCATTAGTAATAAATAATTAAAGCAACCAGTTAGTTCTCGTAGTTTAATGGAGATATGTGCTTGCATTTTAATTTTAATAATCATAAATAATTGCAGCGACCACTAAGTGCCTTGAGTCATGTGGAAATGGGCGCTTGCAGTATTATTTTATAAATCATAAATAATTAAAGCAACCCGTAAATGGCCCTGGTTGTGTGGGGATAGGCGCCTGAAGTATTATTTTATAAATAATAAGAAATAAAAGCTACTAGTAAGTCTTTTGGGTCGTGTAGGGATGGTCGCTTGCAGTATTATTTTATTAATTATAAATAATCGAAGCAACCCGTAAGTGCCCTTGGTTGTGTGGAGATAGGCGCCTGCGGTATTATATTATCAATAAAAAAAAAAGAAGGCTACCAGTGAGTGCCTTAAGTCATGTTGAGACACGTGCCTGTAGCATTATTTTGATAAAAAAAAATTACAGCTACCAGTAAGTGACTTAGGTCGTGTGGGGATAGTTTGCTTGCAGTATCATTTTATTAATCATAAATAATTAGAGGAACCCATAAGTTCCCTAGGTTGTGTCGGGATAGGAACTTTCGGAATTATTTTATTAATAATAAATGATAAAAGCAACAAATAAGTGCCTTTAGTCGTGAGGAGATAGGTGCTTGCAGTGTCATTTCATTAATCATAAAGAATTAAAGCAACCCGTAAGTTTCCCAAGTTGTGTCTGAATTGGCTTTTCCGGTATTATTTTATTAATAATGAATAATAAAAGCAACAAGTTAGTGCGTTGGGTCGTGTAAAGTAAAGCGCCTGCAGTATAATTTTAAGAATCATAAATAATTAACGCAACCAGTGAGGGCCTTAGATCTTGTAGGGATAGGAGCCTGCTGTAATATTTTATAAGTCATAAATGATTAAAGCAACCAGTAAGAGCCATGGATCGTCTGGGGATAGTAGCTTGCGGTATTAATGTATTAATAATAAATAATTAAAGCAACTAGTATGTGCCTTGGGTCGTGTAGGTATAGTCGCCTGAGGTATAAATGTATTAATAATAAATAATTACAGGTACCAGTAAGTGCCTTGGGTCGTGTAAAGACACGCAACTGCAGTATTATTTTATAAATCATGGATAATTAAAGCAACCAGTCAGTGCCTTAAATCTTGTCGGGATAGCTGCCTGCAGTACTATTTTATTAATTAAAAATAATTGAAGCAACCCGTAAGTGCCTCTGGTTGTGTAAGAATAGGTGCCTGCCGTATTATTTTATTAGTAATAAATAATTAAAGCAATTAGAAAGCGCCTTGGGTCGTGTGGGTATAGTCACCTGCGTTATTATTTTATTAACCATAAATAATCAAATTAACCAGTAAGTGCCTTGGGTTGTGTAAAGACAGGCGCCTGCAGTATTATTTCATAAATCATAAATAATTTAAGCAACTAGTTAATGTTTTAGGTTTCGTAGAAATAGGTGCTTAAAGTTTTATTTGATAAACTATAAACAGTTAAAGCAACTAGTGAGAGCCTTAGGTTGTTTAGTGGTAGGTGCCTGCGTCATTATTCTATTAATAATAAATAATGAAAGAAATTTGTTAGTTTCCCTGGTTTGATAAAGATAAGTGCTTGCGTTATTATTCTATTAATCATAAATGATTTAAGCAACCAGTAAGTACATCTTGTTGTGTGGGGATAGGCGGTTGCGGTAATATTTTCTTAATAATAAATAATTGAAGCGAAGAGTAAGTGCCCCTGGTTGTGTAAGGATAGGCGCTTGTGGTGTTATTTTATTTATAATTAATAATTAATGCGACATGTAAGTTTTCCAGGTTGTGTGGGGATAGGCACTTGCGGTATTATTTTATTATAATGAATGATAAAAGTAACCAATAAGTGCCTTAGGTCGTGAGGAAATATGCGCCTTCGGTATTATTTTATAAATCATAAATTATTAAAGCAACCAGTTAGTGCCTTAGGTCTCGTGGTAATAGGTGCTTGTAGTATTATTTAAAAAATTATTAATAGTTAAAGCAACTAGTAAGAGCCTTAGGTTGTGTGGGTGTAGGTGCCTGTTTTATTATTTCATTAATATAAAATAATTAAAGCAACCAGTAAGTTCCCCTGGTTTTATAAAGATAGGCGCTTAAATTATTATTTTATTAATCATAAATGATTAAAGCATCGAGTATGTGCCCCTGGTTGTGTAAGAATAAGCGGTTGCGGTATTATTTTATTAATAACAAAAAATTAAAGCTGTCAGTAAGTCCCTTAGATTTCGTAGAGATAGTCACTTGCAGTATTATTTTATTCATGATAAATAATCAAAGCTACCAGTTAGTGCTTTGGGTCATGTGAGAATAGTCCCTTGCAGTATTATCTTAATAATAATAAATACTTGAAGCAACCAGCAAGTGCCTTTGGTCGTCAGGAGATAGGCGCCTGCGGTATTATTTTATAAATCATAAATTATTAAAGCAACCAGTAAGTGCCTTGGGTCGTGTAGAAATAGGTGCTTGTGGTATTATTTTATTGATAAATTATTAAAGCTACCAGTTAGTTCCTTAGCCCGTGTAGGGATAGTCACTTGCAGTATTATTCTATTAATCATAAATAATTCAAGCTACTTGTAAATAGCGCTGGTTGTGTAGGGATAGGCGCCTGCGGTATTATTTTATAAAACATGAAAAATCAAAGCTACTAGTAAGTCCCTTAGGTCGTATAGGATTAGTCACTCGCAGTATTTTATTATTAATTATAAATAATTAAAGCTACCAGTAAGTTCCTTGGAACATGTAAAACGGTCGCTTGCAGTATTATCTTATTGATCATAAATAATTAAAGCAACCAGTAAGTGCCTTGGGTCGTGTAGAGATAGGCACTTGCGGTATTATTCTACTAAATATAAATAATTCAAGCAACTAGTAAGTTCCTCTGGTTGTGTGGGGATAGGTGCTTGAGTTATTACTTTATCAATCATAAATAATTAAAGCAACCAGTGAGTGCCCCTGGATGTGTGGAAACAGGCGATTGCAGAATTATTTTATGAATTATAAAATGTTAAAGCAACAACTGAGAGCCTTGGGATGTGTGAAGATAGGTGCCTGCGGTATTATTTTATTAGTAATAAATAATTAAAGCAACCAGTTAGTTCTCGTAGTTTAATAGAGATATGTGCTTGCATTATTATTTTAATAATCATAAATAATTGAAGCAACCACTAAGTGCCTTGAATTGTGTGGGGATAGGCACTTTTGGTATTATTCTATAAATCATAAATAATTAAAGCTACCACTAAGTGCCTTGGCAGGTGTAGAAATAGGCGCTTTCGGTCTTTATTTATAACTCATAAATAATTAAAGCTACCAGTAAGTGCCCATGGTCGTGTCGATATAGGCACTTGCGGTATTATTCTATTAAATATAAATAATTCAAGCAACTAGTAAGTTCCTCTGGTTGTGTGGGGATAGGTGCTTGAGTTATTACTTTATCAATCATAAATAATTAAAGCAACCAGTGAGTGCCCCTGGATGTGTGGAAACAGGCGATTGCAGAATTATTTTATGAATTATAAAAAGTTAAAGCAACAACTGAGAGCCTTGGAATGTGTGGAGATAGGTGCCTGCGGTATTATTTTATTAGTAATTAATAATTAAAGCAACCAGTTAGTTCTCGTAGTTTAATAGAGATATGTGCTTGCATTATTTTTCTAATAATCATAGATAATTAAAGCAACCACTAAGTGCCTTGAGTCGTGTAGGGATAGGCGCTTTCGGTATTATTCTATAAATCATATATAATCAAAGCAACCAGTAAGTGCCTTGGGTCGTGAGGGGATAGGTGCTTGTGGATTTATTTTTTTAATTAGTAATTAAAGCTACCAGTATGTTCCTTGAGTCGTGTAGGGATAGTCGCTTGCAGTAATATTTTATAAATCATAAATAATCAAAGCAACCCGTAAGTGCCCATGGTTGTGTGGAGACATGCGCCTGTGGCATTATTTTTATAATAAGTAATTACAGCTACCAGTAAGTGCCTTGAGTCATGTGGGAATGGGCGCTTGCAGTATTATCTTATTAATGATAAATAATCAAAGCAACCAGTAAGATCTCCAGGTTGTGTCACGATTGGAACTTCCAGTATTATTTCATTAATAATAAATAATAAAAGCAACAAATAAGTGCCTTGGGTCGTGAGGAGATAGGTGCTTGTGGTATTGATGTATAAATAATGAATGATTAAAGCAGGTAGTAAGTGCCTTGGGTCATGTGGGGATAGTCGATCGCAGTAGTATCTTATTAATGATAAATAATTAAAGCAACCAGTAAGTGCCTTGGGTCGTGAGGAGATAGGTGCTTGTAGTATTATTTCATTTATAAGTAAATACAGCTACCAGTAAGTGCCTTGAATCGTGTAAGGATAGTTTGCTTGCAGTTTTATTTTATTAATCATAAATAATTAAAGCAACCCGTAAGATCTCCAGGTTGTGTCACGATTGGAACTTCCAGTATTATTTCATTAATAATAAATGATAAAAGCAACAAATAAGTGCCTTGGGACGTGAGGAGATAGGTGCTTGTGGTATTGATGTATAAATAATAAATGATTAAAGCAGGTAGTAAGTGCCTTGGGTCATGTGGGGATAGTCGATCGCAGTATTATCTTATTAATGATAAATAATTGAAGCAACCAGTAAGTGCCTTAGGTCGTGTGGAGATAGGCGCTTGTGGTATTATTTTATAAATCATAAATAATCAAAGTTACCAGTAAGTGCCTTGGGTCATGTGGAAATGAGCGCTTGCAGTATTATTCTATAAATCATAAATAATCAAAGCAACGAGTGAGTGCCTTAGGTCGTAATTGTATAGCTGCCTGAGGTATTATTTTATGAATCATAAATAATTCAAGCTACCAGGAAGTGCCTTGGATCAGGTAGGGATAGTCGCTTGTGGATAGGGATAGGTCGTGTAAAGACACGCAACTGCAGTATTATTTTATAAATCATGGATAATTAAAGCAACCAGTGAGTGCCTTGAATCTTGTCGGGATAGCTGCCTGCAGTACTATTTTATAAATCATAAATAATTAAAGCAACCCGTAAGTGCCCTTCGTTGTGTGGAGACACGCGCCTATGGCATTATTTAAAAAAAAGTAATTACAGCTACCAGTAAGTGCCTTGGGTTGTGTGTAGATAGTTTAATTGCAGTATCATTTTTTTAATCATAAATAATTAGAGGAACCCGTAAGTTCTCTAGGTTGTGTCAGGATAGGAACTTTCGGTACCATTGTATTAATAATAAATAGTAAAAGCAACCAGTACGTGCCTTGGGTCGTGTAGGGACAGGCACCTGCGGTGTTATTTTATTAATCATAATCAATCAAAGCAACGAGTGAGTGCCTTGGGTCGTGTTGGTATAGCCGCCTGCGGTATTATTTTATGAATCATAAATAATTTAAGCTACCAGGAAGTGCCTTGGGTCATGTAGGGATAGTCGCTTGCAGTATTATTTTATAAATACTAAATAATTTAAGCAACCAGTAAATACCTTGGGTCGTATGGGGATAGGCGCTTGCGGTATTATTTTATATATCATAAATAATTGAAGCAACTAGTAACTGCCTTGAGTCGTGAAGGAATAGGCTCCTGCAGTAGTATTTTATGAATCGTAAATAATGGAAGTTACCAGTAAGTGCCTTGAGTCATGTGGGGATGGGCGCTTAAAGTATTATCTTATTAATGATAAATAATTAAAGCAACCAGTAAGTGCCTTAGGTCGTAAGGAGATAGCTGCTTGTGGTATTGATGTACTAATAATGAATAATTAAAGCTATTAGTGAGTGCCTTAGGGCATTTGGGGATAGTCGCTCGCTGTATTATCTTATTAATGATAAATAATTAAAGCAACCAGTAAGTGCCTTGGGTCGTGAGGAGATAGGTGCTTGTGGTATTATTTTATTAATAAGCTATTTAAGCTACCAGTAAGTTCCTTAAGTCGTGTAGGGATAGTCACTTGCAATATTATTGTATTAATCAAAAATAATCGTAGCAACCCGTAAGTTCCTATGGTTGTGTAAAAGTAGGCGCCTGCCGTATTATTTTACTATTAATAAATAATTAAAGCAACAAAAAAGCGCCTCGTGTCGTGTGGGTATAGTCACCTGCGTTATTATTTTATTAATCATAAATAATTAAAGCAACCAGTAAGTGCCTTGGGTCGTAGGGAGTTAGCTGCTTCTGGTATAATTTTATTAATAAGTTATTCAAGCTACCAGTAAGTTCCTTGGGTCGTGTAGGGATAGTCGCTTGCAATATTATTTTATTAATCAAAAATAATTGAAGCAACTCGTAAGTGCCTCTGGTTGTGTAAGAATAGGTGCCTGCCGTATTATTTTATTATTAATAAATAATTAAAGCAATCAGAAAGCGCCTTGGGTTGTGTGGGTATAGTCACCTGCGTTATTATTTTATCAATCATAAATAATTAAAGCAACCCGTAAGTGCCTTGGGTTGTGTAAAGACAGGCGCCTGCAGTATAATTTCATTAATTATAAATAATTTAAGCAACCAGTTAATGTTTTACGTTTCGTAAAAATAGGTGCTTGAAGTATTATTTGATAAATTATGAACAGTTAAAGCAACTAGTGAGAGCCTTGGGTTGTGTAGTGGTAGGTGCCTGCGTCATTATTCTATAAATAATAAATAATGGAAGAAACTTGTTAGTTTCCCTGGTTAGATAAAAATAAGTGCTTGCGTTATTATTCTATTAATTATAAATGATTTAAGCAACCAGTAAGTACCCCTTGTTGTGTGGGGATAGGCGGTTGCGGTAATATTTTCTTAATAATAAATAATTGAAGCGAAGAGTAAGTGTTCCTGGTTGTGTAAGGATAGGCGCTTGTGGTATTATTTTATTAATAATTGATAATTAATGCAACATGTAAGTTTCCCAGGTTGTGTGGGGATAGGTGGTTGCGGTATTATTTTATCAATAATAATTAATTAAAGCGACTCGTAAGTTTTCCAGGTTGTGTCGGAATAGAATCTTTCGGTATTATTGTATTAATAATATATGATTAAAGCTACAAGTAAGTGCCTTAGGTCTCGTGGTAATAGGTGCTTGTAGTATTATTTAATAAATTATTAATAGTTAAAGCAACTAGTAAGAGCCTTAGGTTGTGTAGGGGTAGGTGCCTGCGTCATTATTTTATTAATAATAAATAATGTAAGCAACCAGTTAGTTCCCCTGGTTTGATGAAAATAGGTGCCTGCGTTATTATTTTATTAATCATAAAAAAATAAAGCAACCAGTAAGTACCCCTGGTTGTGTAGGGATAGGTGGTTGCGGTATTATTTTATCAATAATAATTAATTAAAGCGACTCGTAAGTTTTCCAGGTTGTGTCGGAATAGATTCTTTCGGTATTATTGTATTAATAATATATGATTAAAGCTACAAGTAAGTGCCTTGGTTCGTGTGGAGACAGGCGCCTGCGGTATTATTTTATAAATTATAAATAGTTGAAGCAACAAGTAAGAGTCTTAGGTTGTGTGGGTGTAGGTGCCTGTGTTATTATTTTATTAATATAAAATAATTAAAGCAACCAGTTAGTTCCCCTGGTTTTATAAAGATAGGCGCTTAAATTATTATTTTAATAATCATAAATGATTAAAGCAACAAGTATGTGCCACTGGTTGGGTTAGGATAAGCGGTTGCGGTGTTATTTTATTAATAACAAAAAATTAAAGCTGTCAGTAAGTCCCTTAGATCTCGTAGAGATAGTCACTTGCAGTATTATTTTATTCATGATAAATAATCAAAGCTACCAGTTAGTGCTTTGGGTCATGTGGGAGTAGTCCCTTGCAGTATTATCTTAATAATAATAAATACTTGAAGCAACTAGTAAGTGCCTTTGGTCGTCAGAAGATAGGCGCCTGCGGTAGCATTTTATAAATCATAAATTATTAAAGCAACCAGTGAGTGCCTTGGTTCGTGTAGAAATAGGTGCTTGAGGTATAATTTTATTGATAAATTATCAAAGCTACCAGTTAGTTCCTTGGCCCTTGTAGGGATAGTCACTTGCAGTATTATTCTATTAATCATAAATAATTCAAGCTACTCGTAAATAGCTCTGGTTGTGTGGGGATAGGTGCTTAAGTTATTACTTTATCAATCATAAATAATTAAAGCAACCAGTGATCGCCCCTGGATGTGTGGAAACAGGCGAATGCAGAATTATTTTATGAATTATAAAAATTTAAAGCAACAACTCAGAGCCTTGGGTTGTGTGGAGGTAGGTGCCTGCGGTATTATTTTATTAGTAATAAATAATTAAAGCAACCAGTTAGTTCTCGTAGTTTAATAGAGATATGTGCTTGCATTATTTTTTTAATAATCATAAATAATTAAAGCAACCACTAAGTAACTTGAGTCGTGTGGGGATAGGCGCTTTTGGTATTATCCTATAAATCATATATAATCAAAGCAACCAGTAAGTGCCTTGGGTCGTGAGGGGATAGGTGCTTGTGGTTTTATTTTATTAATAAGTAATTAAAGCTACCAGTATGTTCCTTGGGTCGTGTAGGGATAGTCGCTTGCAGTAATATTTTATTAATCATAAATAATCAAAGCAACCCGTAAGTGCCCATGGTTGTGTGGAGACATGCACCTGTGGCATTATTTTGATAATAAGCAATTACAGCTACCAGTAAGTGCCTTGGGTCAAGTGGGGATAGTCGCTTGCGGTATAAATGTATTAATAATAAATAATTAAAGCAACCAGTTAGTCCCTTGGGACGTGTAGGAATAGTCGCTTGCAGTGTTCTTTTATTAATCGTAAATAATTAACGCAACCCGTAAGTGCCCCTGGTTGTGTGGAGACACGCGCCTGTGGCATTATTTTGATAATAAGTAATTACAGCTACCAGTCAGTGCCTTAGGTCGTGTGGGGATAGAAGCCTGCGGTATTATTTTATAAATCATAAATAATTAAAGCAACCAGTAAGTGTTTTGGATCGTGTGGGGATAGTCGCTTTCGGTACCAATGTATTAATAATAAATAATTAAAACAACCAGTAAGTTCCTTGGGTCGTGTAGGGATAGTCGCTCGCAGTATTATTTTATCAATTGAAAATAATTGAAGCGACCCGTAAGTGCCTCTGGTTGTATAAGAATAGGCACCTGCGGTAAAATTTTATTAATAATAAATTATTTAAGACACTAGTATGTGCCTCGGATTGTGTGGGTATAGTTGCCTGCGTTATTCTTTTGTTAATCATAAATAATTAAAGCAACCGTAAGTGCCTCTGGTTGTGTAAGAAGAGGCGCCTGCGGTAAAATTTTATTAATAATACATAATTAAAGCAACTAGTAGGTGCCTTAGATCTTGTGGAGATAAAAGCCTGCGGTATTATTTTATGAATCATAAATAATTATAAAGCAACCAGTAAGTGCCTTGGATCGTGTAGGGATAGTCGCTTGCGGTATTGATGTATTCATAATGAATAATTACAGCTAACAGCAGTGCCTTGGGTAGTGTAAAGACAGGCACCTGCAGTATTATTTTATAAATCATGGATAATGAAAGCAACCAGTTAGTGCCTTAAATCGTGTAGGGATAAGTGCCTGCAGTATTATTTTATAAATAAAAAATAATTAAAGCAACCCGTAAATGGCCCTAGTTGTGTGGGGATAGGCGCCTGCGGTATTATTTCATGAATCATGAGTAATGAAAGCTCCTAGTAAGTACCTTGGGTCGTGTAGGGATAGTCACTTGCAATATTATTTTATTAAGTAAAAATAATTGAAGCAACCCGTAAGTGCCTCTGGTTGTGTAAAAATAGGTGCCTGCCGTATTATTTTATTATAAATAAATAATTAAAGCAACAAGAAAGCGCCTCGGGTCGTGTAGGTATAGTCACCTGCGTTATTATTTTATTAATCATAAATACTTAAAGCAACCAGTAAGTGCCTTAGGTCGTGGGAAGATAGGTGCTTTTGGTATAATTTTATTAATAAGTAATTCAAGCTACCAGTAAGTTCCTTGGGTCGTGTAGGGATAGTCGCTTGCAATATTGTTTTATTAATCAAAAATAATTGAAGCAACCCGTAAGTGCCTCTGGTTGTGTAAAAATAGGCGCCTGCCGTATTATTTTATTACTTATAAATAATTAAAGCAACAAGAAAGCGCCTCGGGTCGTGTAGGTATAGTCACCTGCGTTATTATTTTATTAATCATAAATAATTAAAGCAACCAGTAAGTGCCTTAGGTCGTGGGGAGATAGGTGCTTTTGGTATAATTTTATTAATAAGTTATTCAAGCTACCAGTAAGTTCCTTGGGTCGTGTAGGGATAGTCGCTTGCAATATTGTTTTATTAATCAAAAATAATTGAAGCAACCCGTAAGTGCCTCTGGTTGTGTAAGAATAGGCGCCTGCCGTATTATTTTATTATTAATAAATAATTAAAGCAACAAGAAAGCACTTTGGGTCGTGTGGGTATAGTCACCTGCGTTATTATTTTATTAATCATAAATAATTAAAGCAACCAGTAAATACTTTGGGTCGTATGATGATAGGCGCTTGCGGTATTATTTTATATATCATAAATAATTGAAGCAACTAGTAAGTGCCTTGAGTCGTGGAGGAATAGGCTCCTGCAGTAGTATTTTATAAATCGTAAATAATGGAAGTTACCAGTAAGTGCCTTGAGTCATGTGGGGATGGGCGCTTGCGTTATTATTTTATTAATCATAAATAATTAAAGTAACCAGTAAGTGCCTTAGGTCGTAGGGAGATAGCTGCTTTTGGTATAATTTTATTAATAAGTTATTCAAGCTACCAGTAAGTTCCTTGGGTCGTGTAGGGATAGTCGCTTGCAATATTATTTTATTAATCAAAAATAATTGAAGCAACTAGTAAGTGCCTCTGGTTGTGTAAGAATAGGTGCCTGCCGTATTATTTTATTATCAATAAATAATTAAAGCAATCAGAAAGCGCCTTAGGTCGTGTGGTCATAGTCACCTGCGTTATTATTTTATTAATCATAAATAATTAAAGCAACCAGTAAGTGCCTTGGGTTGTGTAAAGACAGGCGCCTGCAGTATAATTTTATTAATCATAAATAATTTAAGCAACCAGTTAATGTTTTAGGTTTCGTAAAAATAGGTGCTTGAAGTATTATTTGATAAATTATGAACAGTTAAAGCAACTAGTGAGAGCCTTAGGTTGTGTAGTGGTAGGTGCTTGCGTCATTATTCTACAAATAATAAATAATGGAAGAAACTTAATAGTTTCCCTCGTTAGATAAAGATAAGTGCTTGCGTTATTATTCTATTAATCATAAATTATTTAAGCAACCAGTAAGTACCTCTTGTTGTGTGGGGATAGGCGGTTGCGGTAATATTTTCTTAATAATAAATAATTGAAGCGAAGAGTAAGCGCCCCTGCTTGTGTAAGGATAGGCGCTTGTGGTATTATTTTATTAATAATTAATAATTAATGCGACATGTAAGTTTTCCAGGTTGTGTGGGGATAGGCACTTGCGGTATTATTTTATTATAATGAATGATAAAAGCAACCAATAAGTGCCTTGGGTCGTGAGGAGATATGCGCCTGCGGTATTATTTTATAAATCATAAATTATTAAAGCAACCAGTTAGTGCCTTAGGTTTCGTGGTATAAGGTGCTTGTAGTATTATTTAATAAATTATTAATAGTTAAAGCAACTAGTAGGAGCCTTAGGTTGTGTAGGGGTAGGTGCCTGCGTCATTATTTTATTAATAATAAATAATGTAAGCAACCAGTTAGTTCCCCTGGTTTGATGAAAATAGGTGCCTGCGTTATTATTTTATTAATCATAAAAAAATAAAGCAACCAGTAAGTACCCCTGGTTGTGTAGGAATAGGTGGTTGCGGTATTATTTTATCAATAATAATTAATTAAAGCGACTCGTAAGTTTTTCAGGTTGTGTCGGGATAGAATCTTACGGTATTATTGTATTAATAATATATGATTAAAGCTACAAGTAAGTGCCTTGGTTCGTGTTGAGACAGGCGCCTGCGGTATTATTTTATAAATTATAAATAGTTGAAGCAACAAGTAAGAGCCTTAGGTTGTGTGGGTGTAGGTGCCTGTGTTATTTTTTTATTAATATAAAATAATTAAAGCAACCAGTTAGTTCCTCTGGTTTTATAAAGATAGGCGCTTAAATTATTATTTTATTAATCATAAATGATTAAAGCAACGAGTATGTGCCCCTGGTTGTGTTAGGATAAGCGGTTGCGGTATTATTTTATTAATACCAAAAAATTAAAGCTGTCAGTAAGTCCCTTAGATCTCGTAGAGATAGTCACTTGCAGTATTATTTTATTCATGATAAATAATCAAAGCTACCAGTTAGTTCTTTGGGTCATGTGGGAATAGTCCCTTGCAGTATTATCTTAATAATAATAAATACTTGAAGCAACCAGTTAGTGCCTTTGGTCGTCAGGAGATAGGCGCCTGCGGTAGCATTTTATAAATCATAAATTATTAAAGCAACCAGTAAGTGCCTTGGGTCGTGTAAAGATAGTTTGCTTGCAGTATCATTTTATAAATCATAAATAATAAAAGCAACCAGTAAGTACCCCTGGTTGTAAGGGTATAGGCGGTTGCGGTATTATTTTTTCAATAATAATTATTCGAAGCGACAAATAATTCCCCCTGGTTGTGAAAGGATAGGCGCTTGCGGTATTATTATATTAATGATAAATAATGAAAGCGACCCGTAAGTCTCCCAGGTTGTGTCGGGATAGGAACTTTTGGTATTATTGTATTAATAATAAATGATTAAAGCAACCAGTGAGTGCCTTGGTTCGTGTAGAAATAGGTGCTTGTGGTATAATTTTATTGATAAATTATTAAAGCTACCAGTTAGTTCCTTGGCCCGTGTAGGGATAGTCACTTGCAGTATTATTCTATTAATCATAAATAATTTAAGCTACTCGTAAATAGCTTTGGTTGTGTAGGGATAGGCGCCTGCGGTATTATTTTATAAAACATGAAAAATCAAAGCTACTAGTAAGTCCCTTAGGTCGTATAGGATTAGTCACTTGCAGTATTTTATTGTTAATCATAAATAATTAAAGCTACCAGTAAGTGCCTTGGGTCATGTAAAATAGACGCTTGCAGTATTATCTTATTGATAATAAATATTTAAAGCAACCAGTAAGTGCCTTGGGTCGTAAGGAGATAGGCGCTTGCGGTATTATTTTATATATCATAAATAATTGAAGCAACTAGTAAGTGCCTTGAGTCGTGGAGAAATAGGCTCCTGCAGTAGTATTTTATAAATCGTAAATAATGGAAGTTACCAGTAAGTGCCTTGAGTCATGTGGGGATGGGCGCTTGCGTTATTATTTTATTAATCATAAATAATTAAAGCAACCAGTAAGTGCCTTAGGTCGTAGGGAGATAGCTGCTTTTGGTATAATTTTATTAATAAGTTATTCAAGCTACCAGTAAGTTTCTTGGGTCGTGTAGGGATAGTCGCTTGCAATATTATTTTATTAATCAAAAATAATTGAAGCAACTCGTAAGTGCCTCTGGTTGTGTAAGAATAGGTGCTTGCCGTATTATTTTATTATCAATAAATAATTAAAGCAATCAGAAAGCGCCTTAGGTCGTGTGGGTATAGTCACCTGCGTTATTATTTTATTAATCAAAAATAATTAAAGCAACCCGTAAGTGCCTCTGGTTGTGTGAGAATAGGTGCCTGGAGTATTATTTTATTATTAATAAATAATTAAAGCAATCAGAAAGCGCCTTGAGTCGTGTGGGTATAGTCACCTGCGTTATTATTTTATCAATCATAAATAATTAAAGCAACCCGTAAGTGCCTTGGGTTGTGTAAAGACAGGCGCCTGCAGTATAATTTCATTAATTATAAATAATTTAAGCAACCAGTTAATGTTTTAGGTTTCGTAAAAATAGGTGCTTGAAGTATTATTTGATAAATTATGAACAGTTAAAGCAACTAGTGAGAGCCTTAGGTTGTGTAGTGGTAGGTGCTTGCGTCATTATTCTACAAATAATAAATAATGGAAGAAACTTAATAGTTTCCCTGGTTAGATAAAGATAAGTGCTTGCGTTATTATTCTATTAATCATAAATGATTTAAGCAACCAGTAAGTACCCCTTGTTGTGTGGGGATAGGCGGTTGCGGTAATATTTTCTTAATAATAAATAATTGGAGCGAAGAGTCAGCGCCCCTGGTTGTGTAAGGATAGGCGCTTGTGGTATTATTTTATTAATAATTAATAATTAATGTGACATGTAAGTTTTCCAGGTTGTGTGGGGATAGGCACTTGCGGTATTATTTTATTATAATGAATGATAAAAGCAACCAATAAGTGCCTTGGGTCGTGAGGAGATATGCGCCTGCGGTATTATTTTATAAATCATAAATTATTAAAGCAACCAGTTAGTGCCTTAGGTCTCGTGGTATAAGGTGCTTGTAGTATTATTTAATAAATTATTAATAGTTAAAGCAACTAGTAGGAGCCTTAGGTTGTGTAGGGGTAGGTGCCTGCGTCATTATTTTATTAATAATAAATAATGTAAGCAACCAGTTAGTTCTCCTGGTTTGATGAAAATAGGTGCCTGCGTTATTATTTTATTAATCATAAAAAAATAAAGCAACCAGTAAGTACCCCTGGTTGTGTAGGGATAGGTGGTTGCGGTATTATTTTATCAATAATAATTAATTAAAGCGACTCGTAAGTTTTTCAGGTTGTGTCGGGATAGAATCTTTCGGTATTATTGTATTAATAATATATGATTAAAGCTACAAGTAAGTGCCTTGGTTCGTGTTGAGACAGGCGCCTGCGGTATTATTTTATAAATTATAAATAGTTGAAGCAACAAGTAAGAGCCTTAGGTTGTGTGGGTGTAGGTGCCTGTGTTATTTTTTTATTAATATAAAATAATTAAAGCAACCAGTTAGTTCCCCTGGTTTTATAAAGATAGGCGCTTAAATTATTATTTTATTAATCATAAATGATTAAAGCAATGAGTATGTGCCCCTGGTTGTGTTAGGATAAGCGGTTGCGGTATTATTTTATTAATAACAAAAAATTAAAGCTGTCAGTAAGTCCCTTAGATC
Source organism: Copidosoma floridanum (assembly GCF_036245765.1). NCBI lineage: Eukaryota > Metazoa > Arthropoda > Insecta > Hymenoptera > Encyrtidae > Copidosoma > Copidosoma floridanum. Next base: position 3,602,080 of record NW_028321888.1, read on the forward strand.
TCGTAGAGATAGTCACTTGCAGTATTATTTTATTCATGATAAATAATCAAAGCTACCAGTTAGTGCTTTGGGTCATGTGGGAATAGTCCCTTGCAGTATTATCTTAATAATAATAAATACTTGAAGCAACCAGTTAGTGCCTTTGGTCGTCAGGAGATAGGCGCATGCGGTAGCATTTTATAAATCATAGATTATTAAAGCAACCAGTAAGTGCCTTGGGTCGTGTAAAGATAGTTTGCTTGCAGTATCATTTTATAAATCATAAATAATAAAAGCAACCAGTAAGTACCCCTGGTTGTAAGGGTATAGGCGGTTGCGGTATTATTTTTTCAATAATAATTATTCGAAGCGACAAATAATTCCCCCTTGTTGTGTGGGGATAGGCGGTTGCGGAAATATTTTCCTACTAATAAATAATTGAAGCGAAGAGTAAGTGCCCCTGGTTGTGTAAGGATAGGCCCTATTGGTATTATTTTATTAATAATTAGTAATTAATGCGACCCGTATGTTTCCCAGGTTGTGTCGGGATAGGAACTTTCGGTATCATTGTATTGATAATATATAATGTAGGCAACTAGTAAGTTCCTTAGGTCGTGTGTAGACGGGCGCCTGCGGTATTATTTCATAAAATATAAATAATCAAAGCAACCAGTAAACGCTTTAGGTCATAAGGGGATGGGCGCTTGCAGTATTATTCCATAAATCGTTTAACAATGGAAGCAACCAGTGAGTGCCTTAAGTCGTGAGAAGATAGGTTCTTGTGGTATTATTTTATCGATAGGTCATTACAGCTACCAGTAAGTACCTTAGGTCGTGTAGGGATAGTTTTCTTGCAGTATTATTTCATTAATTACGAATAATTGAAGCACTCCATAAGTTTCATAAATTGTGTTGAGATAGAAAATTTTGGTATTATTTTATGATTAAAAAATGATTAACGCAAACAGTAAATGCCTTAGGTCATATAGTGAAAGGCGCCTGCGGTTTTATTCTACAAATCATAAGTAATTAAAGCTACTAGTAAAAGTCTTAGGTCGTATAGGGATAGTCGCTTGCAGTATTATTTTATTAATCATAAATAATTAAAGCAACCCGTAAGTGCCCCTGGTTGAGTGAAGATAGGCGCTTGCCGTATCATATTATTAATAATGAATAATTAAGGCAACCAGTAAGTGCCTTGGGTCGTGTAGAGACAGGCGCCTGCGTTATTATTTTATAAATCATAAATAATAAAAGCAACCAGTGAGTGCCTTAGGTCATGTGGAGATATTCGCTCCAGTATTATTTTATTGATAATAAATAATTAAAGCAACCAGTAAGTGCCTTGGAACGTGTAGAAATAGGTGCTTGTGGTATTATTTAATTGATAAATTATTAAAGCTACCAGTTAGTTCCTTGGCCTGTGTCGGGATAGTCACTTGCAGTATTATTCTATTAATTATAAATATATCAAGGTACTCGTAAATAGCTCTGGTTGTGTAGGGATAGGCGCCTGCGGTATTATTTTATAAAACATGAAAAATCAAAGCTACTAGTAAGTCCCTTAGGTCGTATAGGGATAGTCGCTTGCAGTATTTCATTAATAATCATAAATAATAAGAGCGAACTGTGAGTGCCTTTGGTTGTGTTAAAATAAGCGCCTGCAGCATTATTTTATAACTCATAAATAATTGAAACAACCAGTAAATGCCTCAGGTCGTGTGAAGATAGGTGTTTGTGGTGTTATTTTATAATTTATAATTAGTTGAAGAAACGAGTAAGAGCCTTAGGTTGTGTTGGTGTAGGTGCCTGTAGTGTTATTTTATTAATAATAAATAATTAAAGCAACCAATAGGTGCCTTGGGTCGTGAGGAGATATGTGCCTGCGGTATTATTTTATAAATCATAAATTATTAGAGCAACCAGTTAGTGCCTTAGGTCTCGTGGAAATAGGTGCTTGTAGTATTATTTCATAAATTATTAATAGTTAAAGCAACTAGTGAGAGCCTTAGGTTGTGTAGGGGTAGGTGCCTTCGTCATTATTTTATTAATAATAAATAATGTAAGCAACCAGTTAGTTCCTCTGGTTTGATGAAAATAGGTGCCTGCGTTATTATTTAATTAATCATAAAGAAATAAAGCAACCAGTAAGTACCTCTGGTTGTGTAGGGATAGGTGGTTGCGGTATTATTTTCTCAAGAATAATTAATTAAAGTGACCCGTAAGTTTCCCAGGTTGTGTCGGGATAGAATTTTTCGGTATTATTGTATTAATAATATATGATCAAAGCTACCAGTAAGTGCCTTGGGTCATGTGGAAATAGTCCCTTGCAGTATTATCTTAATAATAATAAATACTTAAAGCAACCAGTAAGTGCTTTAGGTCGTCAGGAGATAGGCGCCTGCGGTATTATTTTATAAATCATAAATTATTAAAGCAACCAGTAAGTGCCTTGGGTCGTGTAAAGATAGTTTGCTTGCAGTATCATTTTATAATTCATAAATAATAAAAGCAATCAGTAAGCACCTCTGGTTGTAAGGGTATAGGCGGTTGCAATATTATTTTTTCAATAATAATTAATTGAAGCGACGAATAATTCCCCCTGGTTGTGTAAGGATAGGCGCTTGCGGTATTATTTTATTAATAATAAATAATGAAAGCGACCCGTAAGTTTCTCAGGTTGTGTCGGGATAGGAACTTTTGGTATTATTGTATTAATAATAAATGATTAAAGCAACCAGTGAGTGCCTTGGTTCGTGTAGAAATAGGTGCTTGTGGTATAATTTTATTGATAAATTATTAAAGCTACCAGTTAGTTCCTTGGCCCGTGTAGGGATAGTCACTTGCAGTATTATTCTATTAATCATAAATAATTTAAGCTACTCGTAAATAGCTCTGGTTGTGTAGGGATATGCGCCTGCGGTATTATTTTATAAAACATGAAAAATCAAAGCTACTAGTAAGTCCCTTAGGTCGTATAGGATTAGTCACTTGCAGTATTTTATTATTAATCATAAATAATTAAAGCTACCAGTAAGTGCCTTGGGTCATGTTAAATAGACGCTTGCAGTATTATCTTATTGATAATAAATAATTAAAGCAACCAGTAAGTGCCTTGGGTCGTAAGGAGATAGGCGCTTGCGGTATTATTTTATTAGTTAAAAATAATTTAAGCAACCAGTTAGTTCCCATAGTTGTGTAAGGATAGGCGCTTGCGGTATTATTTTATATATCATAAATAATTAAAGCAACCAGTAAGTGCCTTGGGTCGTGAGGAGATAGGTGCTTGTAGTATTATTTTATTTATAAGTTAATACAGCTACCAGTAAGTGCCTTGAATCGTGTAAGGATAGTTTGATTGCATTATTATTTTATTAATCACAAATAATTAAAGCAAACCGTAAGATCCCCAGGTTGTGTGACGATTGAAACTTCCAGCATTATTTCATTAATAATAAATGATAAAAGCAACAAATAAGTTCCTTGGGTCGTGTGAAGACAGATGCCTTCAGTATTATTTTATGAATCATAAATAATTAAAGCATTCAGTAAGTGCCTTAGGTCGTGGGGAGATAGGTGCTATTGGTATTATTTTATTAATAAGTTATTCAAGCTACCAGAAAGTTCCTTGGGTCGTGTAGGGATAGTCGCTTGCAATATTATTTTATTAATCAAAAATAATTGAAGCAACCCGTAAGTGCCATTGGTTGTGTAAGAATAGGCGCCTGCCGTATTATTTAATTATTAATGAATAATTAAAGCAACAAGAAAGCGCCTTGGGTCGTGTGGGTATAGTCACCTGCGTTATTATTTTATTAATCATAAATAATTAAAGCAACCCGTAAGTGCCTCTGGTTGTGTGGGGATCGGCACTTGCGGTATTATTTTATTATAATGAATGATAAAAGCAACCAGTAAGTGCCTTGGGTTGTGTAAAGACAGGCGACTGCAGTATTATTTCATAAATCATAAATAATTTAAGCAACCAGTTAATAATTTAGGTTTCGTAAAAATAGGTGCTTGAAGTATTATTTGATAAATTATGAACAGTTAAAGCAACTAGTGAGAGCCTTAGGTTGTGTAGTGGTAGGTGCCTGCGTCATTATTTTATTAATAATAAATAATGGAAGAAACTAGTAAGTTTCCCTGGTTTGATAGAGATAGGTGCTTGTGTTAAAATTTTATTAATTATAAATGATAAAAGCAACCAGTAAGTACCCCTTGTTGTGTGGGGATAGGCGGTTGCGGAAATATTTTCCTAATAATAAATAATTGAAGCGAAGAGTAAGTGCCCCTGGTTGTGTAAGGATAGGCCCTATTGGTATTATTTTATTAATAATTAATAATTAATGCGACATGTAAGTTTCCCAGGTTGTGTCGGGAAAGGAACTTTCGGTATTATTGTATTAATGATACATAATTAAAGCAACCAGTAAGTGCCTTGGGTCAAGTGGAGACAGGCGCCTGCGGTATTATTTTATAAAATATAAATAACTAAAGCAACCAGTGAGTGCCTTGGGTCATGTTGTGATGGGCGCTTGCAGTATTATTCTATAAATCATAAATAATTAAAGCAATCCAAAAGTTTCATAGATTGTGTTGGGATAGGAAATTTCGGTATTATTTTATGAAAAAAAAATGATCAAAGCAATAAACTAATGCCTTGGGTCGTTTAGAAACAGGCGCCTGCGGTATTATTTTATAAATTATAATTAATTAAAGCCACTAGTAAGTTCCTTAGGTCGTATAGGGATAGTCGCTTGCAGTATTATTTTTTTAATTATAAATAATAAAAGCAACCCGTAAGTGCCCCTGGTTGGATCGGGATAGGCGCTTGTGACATTGTATTATCAAAAATAAAAAATTAAGGCTACTAGTAAGTGCCTCGAATCGTGTATAGACAGGCGCTTGTGGTATTATTTTGATAATAAGTGATTACAGCTTCCAGTAAGTGCCTTAGGTCGTGTGGAGATAGTTTGCTTGCAGTATCATTTTATTAATCATAAATAATTAGAGGAACCCGTAAGTTCCCTAGGTTGTGTCGGGATAGGAAATTTTGGTAACATTGTATTAATAATAAATAATTAAAGCAACCAGTGAATGCCTTGGGTCGAGTGAAGACAGGTGCCTGCGGTATTATTTTATTAATCATAAATAATTAAAGAAACAAGTGAGTGCCTTAGGTCGTGTGGGGATAGCCGCCTGCAGTATTATTTTATGATTCATAAATAATCAAAGATACCAGGAAGTGCCTTGGGTCATGTACAGATAGTCGCTTGCAGTATTATTTTATTAATAATAAATTAATAAAGCAACCAGTAAGTGCCTTGGGTCGTGTAAGTACAGTCACCTGCGATATTATTTCATTAATCATAAATAATTAAAGCAACACGTAAGCGCCTCTGGTTGTGTGGGGATAGGCACTTGCGGTATTATTTTATTATAATGAATAATAAAAGCAACCAGTAAGTTTCTTGGGTTGTGTAAAGACAGGCGCCTGCAGTATTATTTTATTAATCATGGATAATTAAAGCAACCAGTGAGTGACTTGGGTCGTGTGGGGATAGCTGCCTGCGGTATTATTTATAAATCATACATAATTAAGGCAACCAGTAAATGCCTTAGGTCTCAAGAAAATAGGTGCTTTTAGTATTATTTTATAAATTATTAATAGTTGAAGCAACTAGTGAGAGCCTTAGATTGTGTAGGGGTAGGTGCCTGCATCATTATTTTATTAATAATAAATAATGGAAGCAACTAGTTAGTTTTCCTGGTTTGATAAAGATAGGTGCTTGCGTTATTATTATTTTATTGATCATAAATAATTAAAGCAACCAGTATGTACCCCTGGTTGCGTAAGGATAGGGGCTTGCGGTATTATTTTATTAATAATTAGTAATTAATGCGACCCGTATGTTTCCCAGGTTGTGTCGGGATAGGAACTTTCGGTATCATTGTATTGATAATATATAATGTAGGCAACTAGTAAGTTCCTTAGGTCGTGTGTAGACGGGCGCCTGCGGTATTATTTCATAAAATATAAATAATCAAAGCAACCAGTAAACGCTTTAGGTCATAAGGGGATGGGCGCTTGCAGTATTATTCCATAAATCGTTTAACAATGGAAGCAACCAGTGAGTGCCTTAAGTCGTGAGAAGATAGGTTCTTGTGGTATTATTTTATCGATAGGTCATTACAGCTACCAGTAAGTTTCTTAGGTCGTGTAGGGATAGTTTTCTTGCAGTATTATTTCATTAATTACGAATAATTGAAGCACTCCATAAGTTTCATAAATTGTGTTGAGATAGAAAATTTTGGTATTATTTTATGATTAAAAAATGATTAACGCAAACAGTAAATGCCTTAGGTCATATAGTGAAAGGCGCCTGCGGTTTTATTCTACAAATCATAAGTAATTAAAGCTACTAGTAAAAGTCTTAGGTCGTATAGGGATAGTCGCTTGCAGTATTATTTTATTAATCATAAATAATTAAAGCAACCCGTAAGTGCCCCTGGTTGAGTGAAGATAGGCGCTTGCCGTATCATATTATTAATAATGAATAATTAAGGCAACCAGTAAGTGCCTTGGGTCGTGTAGAGACAGGCGCCTGCGTTATTATTTTATAAATCATGAATAATAAAAGCAACCAGTGAGTGCCTTAGGTCATGTGGAGATAGTCGCTCCAGTATTATTTTATTGATAATAAATAATTAAAGCAACCAGTAAGTGCCTTGAAACGTGTAGAAATAGGTGCTTGTGGTATTATTTAATTGATAAATTATTAAAGCTACCAGTTAGTTCCTTGGCCTGTGTCGGGATAGTCACTTGCAGTATTATTCTATTAATTATAAATATATCAAGGTACTCGTAAATAGCTCTGGTTGTGTAGGGATAGGCGCCTGCGGTATTATTTTATAAAACATGAAAAATCAAAGCTACTAGTAAGTCCCTTAGGTCGTATAGGGATAGTCGCTTGCAGTATTTCATTAATAATCATAAATAATAAGAGCGAACTGTGAGTGCCTTTGGTTGTGTTAAAATAAGCGCCTGCAGCATTATTTTATAACTCATAAATAATTGAAACAACCAGTAAATGCCTCAGGTCGTGTGAAGATAGGTGTTTGTAATGTTATTTTATAATTTATAATTAGTTGAAGAAACGAGTAAGAGCCTTAGGTTGTGTTGGTGTAGGTGCCTGTAGTGTTATTTTATTAATAAGAAAATAATTAAAGCAACCAATAGGTGCCTTGGGTCGTGAGGAGATATGTGCCTGCGGTATTATTTTATAAATCATAAATTATTAGAGCAACCAGTTAGTGCCTTAGGTCTCGTGGAAATAGGTGCTTGTAGTATTATTTCATAAATTATTAATAGTTAAAGCAACTAGTGAGAGCCTTAGGTTGTGTAGGGGTAGGTGCCTTCGTCATTATTTTATTAATAATAAATAATGTAAGCAACCAGTTAGTTCCTCTGGTTTGATGAAAATAGGTGCCTGCGTTATTATTTAATTAATCATAAAGAAATAAAGCAACCAGTAAGTACCTCTGGTTGTGTAGGAATAGGTGGTTGCGGTATTATTTTCTCAAGAATAATTAATTAAAGCGACCCGTAAGTTTCTCAGGTTGTGTCGGGATAGAATTTTTCGGTATTATTGTAATTATAATATATGATCAAAGCTACCAGTAAGTGCCTTGGTTCGTGTGGAGACAGGCGCCTGCGGTATTATCTTATAAATTATAAATAGTTGAAGCAACAAGTAAGAGCCTTAGGTCGTCAGGAGATAGGCGCCTGCGGTATTATTTCATAAATCATAAATTATTAAAGCAACCAGTAAGTGCCTTGGGTCGTGTAAAGATAGTTTGCTTGCAGTATCATTTTATAATTCATAAATAATAAAAGCAATCAGTAAGCACCTCTGGTTGTAAGGGTATAGGCGGTTGCAATATTATTTTTTCAATAATAATTAATTGAAGCGACGAATAATTCCCCCTGGTTGTGTAAGGATAGGCGCTTGCGGTATTATTTTATTAATAATAAATAATGAAAGCGACCCGTAAGTTTCCCAGGTTGTGTCAGGATAGGAACATTTGGTATTATTGTATTAATAATAAATAATTAAAGCAACCAGTGAGTGCCTTGGTTCGTGTAGAAATAAGTGCTTGTGGTATTATTTTATTGATAAATTATTAAAGCTACCAGTTAGTTCCTTGGCCCGTGTAGGGATAGTCACTTGCAGTATTATTCTATTAATCATAAATAATTAAAGCTACTCATAAATAGCTCTGGTTGTGTAGGGATAGGCGCCTGCGGTATTATTTTATAAAACATGAAAAATCAAAGCTACTAGTAAGTCCCTTAGGTCGTATAGGAATAGTCGCTTGCAGTATTTCATTATAAATCATAAATAATTAAAGCTACCAGTAAGTGCCTTGGATCATGTAGAATAGTCGCTTGCAGTATTATCTTATTGATAATAAATAATTAAAGCAACCAGTAAGTGCCTTGGGTCGTGAGGAGATAGGCGCCTGCGGTATTATTTTATAAATCATAAATTATTAAAGCAACCCGTTAGTGCCTTAAGTCATGTGTGAATAGTCGCTTAAAGTATTATCTTATTAATAATGAATAATACAAGCAACCAGTAAATGCCTTAGGTCTCGTGGAAATAGGTGCTTGTAGTATTATTCAATCAACTATTAATAGTTAAAGCAACTAGTAAGAGCCTTAGGTTGTGTAGGGCAGGTGCCTTCGTCATCATTTTATTAATAATAAATAATGTAAGCAACCAGTTAGTTCCCCTGGTTTGATGAAAATAGGTGCCTGCGTTATCATTTTATTAATGATAGAAAATTAAAGCAACCAGTAAGTACCCCTGGTTGTGTAGGGATAGGTGGTTAAGGTATTATTTTATCAATAATAATTAATTAAAGCGAGGAGAAAGTGCCCCTGGTTGTGTATGGATAGGCGGTTGCGGTATTATTTTATTAATAATAAATACTTGAAGCAACCAGTAAGTACCTTGGGTCATGTGAAGGTAGTCGCTTGCAGTGTCATTTTATTAATAATAAATAATTAAAGCAACCACTAAGTGCCTTAGGTCGTGAGGAGACAGGCGCCTGCGGTATTATTTTATAATATATGAATAATAAAAGCAACTAGTTAGTGCTTTAGGTTATGTGGGGATGGGCGCTTGCAGTATTATTCTATAAATCATAAATAATTGAAGCTACCAGTAAGTGTCTCAGGTCATGTATAGATAGTCGCTTGCAGTATTATTTTATAAATAATTAATAATTAAAGCAACCAGTGAGTGCATTAAGTCGTAAAAAGATAGGTGCTTGTGGTATTATTCTAACAATAAGTCATTACAGCTACCAGTAAGTGCCTAGGGTCGTGTAGGGATAGTTTTCTTGCAGTATCATTTTATTAATCATAAATATTTAGAGAAACCAGTAAGTTCTCCAGGTTGTGTCGCGATAGAAACTTTAAGTATTATTTTACTAACAATAAATGAAAAAAACAACCAGTAAGTGTCTAAGGTCGCGTCGAGACAGGTGCCTGCAGTATCAATTTATAAACAAAAATAATTAGAGCAACCAGTAAGTGCCTTAGGTCGTGTGGCGGTAGATGCTTGTGGTATTATTTAATAATTAATAAGTAATTACGGCTACCAGTGAGTGCCTTAGGTCGAGTCGGGATGGGCGCTTGCAGTATTATTCTATAAGTCATAAATAATTAAAGCTACCAGTAAGTGCCTTAGGTCATGTAAAGATAGTCGCTTGCAGTATTTTTTCATTAATCATAAATCATTAAAGCAACCAGTAAGTGCTCCTTGTTGTGTGGGAATAGGCGGTTGCGGTATTATTTTATCAATATTAAATAGATAAAGCGACCAGTAAGTGCCCCTGGTTGTGTGGGAATAGGCGCTTGAGGTAGTATTTTATTAATAATAAATAATTAAGGCAACGAGTAAGTGCCTTGGGTCGTGTCGAGACAAGCGCCTGCATTATTATTTTATAAATCATAAATAATAAAAGCAACCAGTGAGTGCCTTAGGTCATGTGGAGATAGTCGCTTGCAGTATTATTTTATTTATAATAAATTAAAGAAGCAACCAGTAAGTGCATTGGAACGTGTAGAAAAAGGGGCTTGTGGTATTATTTTATTGATAAATTATTAAAGCTACCAGTTTGTTTCTTGGCCTGTGTAGGGATAGTCATTTGCAGTATTATTCTATTAATAATAAATAATTTAAGCTACTCGTAAATAGCTCTAGTTGTGTAGGTATAGGCGCCTGCGGTATTATTTTATAAATCATGAAAAATCAAAGCTACTAGTAAGTCCCTTAGGTCGTATAGAGATAGGCGCTTGCAGTATTTTATTATTAGTCATAAATAATTAAAGCGACTCGTAAGTGCCTTTGGTTGTGTTAAAATAAGCGCCTGCGGTATTATTGTATAACTCATAAATAATTAAAACAACCAGTAAATGCCTCAGGTCGTGTGAAGATAGGTGTTTGTGGTATTATTTTATAAATTATAAATAGTTAAAGCAACGAGTAAAAGCCTTAGGTTGTGTTGGTGTAGGTGCCTGTAGTGTTATTTTATTAAAAATAAATAATTAAAGCAACCAGTTAGTTCCCCTGGTTTTATGGAGATAGGCACTTGCACTATTATTTTATTCATCATAAACAATTAAAGGAACGAGTAAGTGCCCCTGGTTGTGTTGGAATAGGCGGTTGCGGTATTATTTTAATAATGAGAAATAATTGAAGCTGTCAGTAAGTTCCTTAGGTCTCGTACGGATAGTCGCTAGCAGTATTATTTTATTAATGATAAATAATCAAAGCTACCCGTAAGTGCCCCTGATTGTGTAGGGATAGGCGCCTGCGGTATTGCATTATTAATAATAAAGAATTAAAGCTACCAGTTAGAGCCATGAGTCGTGTGAGGATAGTCGCTTGCAGTATTAATTTATTAATAATAAATAATTAAAGCTACCAGTAAGTGCCTTGGTTCATGTAGAATAGTCACTTGCAGTATTATCTTATTAATAATGAATAATACAAGCAACCAGTAAATACCTAAGGTCTCGTGAAAATAGGTGCTTGTAGTATTATTTAATAAATTATTAATAGTTAAAGCAACTAGTAAGAGCCTTAGGTTGTGTAGGAGTAGGTGCCTGCGTCATTATTTTATTAATTATAAATAATGTAAGCAACCAGTTAGTTCCCACGGTTAGATGAAAAAAGGTGCTTGCGTTATTATTTTATCATTCATCAAACATTAAAGCAACCAGTAAGTACCCCTGGTTGTGTAAGGATAGGCGCTTGCGGTATTATTTTTTTAATAATAAATAATAAAAGTGACTTGTAAGTTTCCCAGGTTGTGTCGGAATAGGAACTTTCGATATTATTGTAATAATATTATATAATTAAAGCAACCAGTGAGTGCCTTGGGTCGTGTGAAAACAGGCAACTGCGATACTGTTTCATAAAATATAAATTATTAAAGAAACCAGTGAGTGCCTTGGGTCATGTGGGGATGGGTGCTTGCAGTATTATTCTATTAATCATAAATAATTGAAGCTACCAGTAAGTGTCTCAGGTCATGTGAAGATAGTTGCTTGCAGTATTATTTTTAAATAATAAATAATTAAAGCAACTAGTAAGTGCCTTAAGTCGTGAGAAGATAGGTGCTTGTGGTATTATTTTATCAATAGGTCATTACAGCTACCAGTAAGTGCCTTGGGTCGTGTGGGGATGGGCGCTTGCAATATTATTCTATAAGTCATAAATAATTAAAGCTACCAGTAAGTGCCTTAGATCATGTAAAGATAGTCGCTTGCAGTATTATTTTATTAATCATAAATAATTAATGCAACCAGTGAGTGCTCCTTGTTGTGTGGGAATAGGCGGTTGCGGTATTATTTTATCAATATTAAATAAATGAAGCGACCAGAAAGTGCCCTAGGTTGTGTGGGGATAGGCGATTGCGGTATTATTTTATTAAAAATAAATAATTAAAGCAACCAGTAAGTTTCTTGGAACGTGTAGAAATAGGAGCTTATGGTATTATTTGATTAATAAATTATTAAAGCTACCAGTTAGTTCCCCTGGTTTTATGGAGATAGGCACTTGCACTATTATTTTATTCATCATAAACAATTAAAGCAACGAGTAAGTGCCCCTGGTTGTGTTGGAATAGGCGGTTGCGGTATTATTTTAATAATGAGAAATAATTGAAGCTGTCAGTAAGTTCCTTAGGTCTCGTACGGATAGTCGCTAGCAGTATTATTTTATTAATGATAAATAATCAAAGCTACCCGTAAGTGCCCCTGATTGTGTAGGGATAGGCGCCTGCGGTATTGCATTATTAATAATAAAGAATTAAAGCTACCAGTTAGAGCCATGAGTCGTGTGGGGATAGTCGCTTGCAGTATTAATTTATTAATAATAAATAATTAAAGCTACCAGTAAGTGCCTTGGTTCATGTAGAATAGTCACTTGCAGTATTATCTTATTAATAATGAATAATACAAGCAACCAGTAAATACCTAAGGTCTCGTGAAAATAGGTGCTTGTAGTATTATTTAATAAATTATTAATAGTTAAAGCAACTAGTAAGAGCCTTAGGTTGTGTAGGAGTAGGTGCCTGCGTCATTATTTTATTAATTATAAATAATGTAAGCAACCAGTTAGTTCCCACGGTTAGATGAAAATAGGTGCTTGCGTTATTATTTTATCATTCATCAAACATTAAAGCAACCAGTAAGTACCCCTGGTTGTGTAAGGATAGGCGCTTGCGGTATTATTTTTTTAATAATAAATAATAAAAGTGACTTGTAAGTTTCCCAGGTTGTGTCGGAATAGGAACTTTCGATATTATTGTAATAATATTATATAATTAAAGCAACCAGTGAGTGCCTTGGGTCGTGTGAAAACAGGCAACTGCGATACTGTTTCATAAAATATAAATTATTAAAGAAACCAGTGAGTGCCTTGGGTCATGTGGGGATGGGTGCTTGCAGTATTATTCTATTAATCATAAATAATTGAAGCTACCAGTAAGTGTCTCAGGTCATGTGAAGATAGTTGCTTGCAGTATTATTTTTAAATAATAAATAATTAAAGCAACTAGTAAGTGCCTTAAGTCGTGAGAAGATAGGTGCTTGTGGTATTATTTTATCAATAGGTCATTACAGCTACCAGTAAGTGCCTTGGGTCGTGTGGGGATGGGCGCTTGCAATATTATTCTATAAGTCATAAATAATTAAAGCTACCAGTAAGTGCCTTAGATCATGTAAAGATAGTCGCTTGCAGTATTATTTTATTAATCATAAATAATTAATGCAACCAGTGAGTGCTCCTTGTTGTGTGGGAATAGGCGGTTGCGGTATTATTTTATCAATATTAAATAAATGAAGCGACCAGAAAGTGCCCTAGGTTGTGTGGGGATAGGCGATTGCGGTATTATTTTATTAAAAATAAATAATTAAAGCAACCAGTAAGTTTCTTGGAACGTGTAGAAATAGAAGCTTATGGTATTATTTTATTAATAAATTATTAAAGCTACCAGTTAGTTCCTTGGCCTATGTAGGGATAGTCACTTGCAGTATTATTCTATTAATCATAAATAATTTAAGCTACTCGTAAAAGGCTCTGGTTGTGTAGGGATAAAGCCTGCGGTATTATTTAATAACTCATAAATAATTAAAACAACCAGTAAATGCCTCAGGTCGTGTGAAGATAGGTGTTTGTGGTATGATATTATAAATTATAAATAGTTAAAGCAACGAGTAAGAGCCTTAGGTTGTGTGGGTGTAGGTGACTGTGGTATTATTTTATTAATATAAAATAATTAAAGCAACCAGTTAGTTCCCCTGGTTTTATAAAAATAGGCGCTTGCATTATTATTTTATTAATTATAAATGATTAAAGCAACGAGTAAGTGCCCCTGGTTGTGTAAGGATAGGCTTTTGCGGTATCATTTTATTAATAATTAATAAATAATGCGACCCGTAAGTTTCCCAGGTTGTGTCGAGATAGGAAGTTTCAGTATTATTGTACTAATAATATATAATTAAAGCAACCAGTAAGTGCCTTGAGTCGTGTGGAGACAGGGAACTGCGGTATTATTTAATAAAATATAAATAATTAAAGCAACCCGTAAGTGCCCCTGGTTGTGTGAGAATAGGCGTCTGTGGTATTATACTATTACTTATAAATAATAAAAGCAACCAGTGAGTGCCTTGGGTCGTGCGGAGATAGATGCTTGTGGTCTTATTTTATTTATAAGCAATAACAGCTACCAGATAGTGCCTTGGGTCGTGTGAAGATAGTTTGCTTGCAGTATCATTTTATTAATTATGGAAAATTCAAGCAAACCGTAAGTTCCCCAGGTTGTGTCAGGATTAGAACTTACGGTATTATTTTATTAATAATAACTGATAAAAGCAACAAGTAAGTGCCTTGGGTCGTGTGGGGATAGTCGCTTGCGGTATTAATGTATTAATAATAAATAATTAAAGCAACCAAGAAGTTCCTTGGGTCGTGTAGAGATAGTCGCTCGCAGTGTTATTTTATTAATAATAAATAATCAAAGCAACCCGTAAGTGCCCCTGGTTGGGTGGGGATAGGCGCTTGTGGTATTAATTTATTAATAACTAGCAGCCCCCCGTCTCGGCTTCGCCCGAGACTTACTAAATAAAACACTGTAGTGTGTTGACATGTAATGTGAAACATTTTCAGTTAGAAATTTTATATATATTTCTGATACATCTCAGAACAAAAATCTTCTTATAAAAACATAATTTTTGGGAATCTATATAGTTTATTTGGTCAAACAATAAGGTATAAAAATTCAAAAAAATAATTATGCTGAAAAGTACCGTGCGTTCTTTATGCCATAAAATAATCGATGGCCATAAGAAGCCGTTGATTTACAGTTTTTCCCGTGTAATTCACGAAAAGGGCTATTTTTTAAAGCTGTTGAGATTTTAAACCCCCAAAAAATATATATTGAACAAATTTTTTTTTCTCATATCTCACAACTTTATTACCAGAGCAACAAAGTCCTTGACCTTAAACCCTACATTTTTATTGCCACAAAAACACAAGTTCATTTTCTACTCATGCTCTTTCCCAACGTCTCCCGGTATAACGTCGAAGACGTTGGTGTCTAAAGCACCTTTTTTATTTGCAGATTCAGTTGTTTTGGTGATCTTAGATGGGGAGATTGGTTAGTGATACTTGTCCAGTGGAGGCTGTCCCGTTGGCTCAAGTTTTTTTTCCTTTATAGCTGTTATAGTTTTGCCCAACGCAGACCTTGGAAAGGATCAGTGATTCCTGGTTGAATGGTTAGAGTCGAGAGGGTAATATAGGGTTAACGGTCACTGGGGTTCCCAGCCTTGCGGCGAACAACTCCGCTTGTGACGTCTGACAGTGAATGACTGACTTTGTTCAATAGTGCTCGTCTTTAGTTAATATGGTCTTTTAGTCAACAAATTGCTTTTAGAAATGGTAGTAAAAATGTATTTGTTGGCAAGGTAGTTTAAACTTGATGAAATTGATGGTTAAGTAGGGAACGTAAATACTTATAATGGCCCTAAAAAGCGCCAGTGGTAAAACTTCCAGGCTATTCTTTATTATTATTCCTGATGATAAAGAGCTGGCTACGGGTTGCTTGATTCTTACCCTGGGAGTCTCGATGTACGGAGACTGTGATAGAGGGAGGTACGCCGCTGACCAAAGAATATCTCGTCTTCGGGTCGTTCCCCGCATAACCAACCGCTCATCGTTAAACGGGAACATGTGGGTAAGCGCGTTGGGGACGCGACGACCAAGAAGGTAGCCGTTGTGGCTGCCCATGCCCCTTAGAGCTGTTTTTCCCTGGCTTACATTTGTAGTCAAAAATGCTCTTACTGCATCAGGTGGGATGGTGGGACTGCCACACAACTCTGGAGAGTTGGTGCTTGGTGCAGTACGTGCTCTGGCTAGATATGTCTCCTGGTATTATGCCAGGGACGTCACCGGTTGGAATTAATTTTTTCTTTGATCGCACTCGTCGAGATTCATAGTGAATGGACACCCAGGTCCCTTCCTCCTTACAGAAGAGTGTCGTCCGTTACCGGGATACCCAGCAGCAAGACTTTCATCAGCATGCCCTGTACAGTTCGGTGAACTGCCTGAGTACATCTGCATGGATTTCGAGACGCTCCGGCATATTATAACCACACTTATTTAATTCTGCTGCAGGTAGCCTCGATTTTATGTCGACGCCACCTAGCGGATTTCACTTAACTAAAGTAAAAAGCTGGCGTTTTTTTGCAAAACTTTGAGCTCATTTATTGCTATTGTTATTAAATTTTTTATGATAAAAACTTTACTAAAACCATCTAGGGAGTATCATGAATCAGTGTGCAAAATTTCAGCAAAATCGGTTCAGTAGTTTTCGCGGTTAGCGATTACAACGGTTTTAGCGACTTTGCTTTATATATTAGAAAGATAAATGATTAAAGCTACCTTTAAGTGCCTTCGGTCATGTGGAGATAGTCACTTGCAGTATTATCTTATTAATAATGAATAATTAAAGCAACCAGTGAGTGCCTTGGGTCGTAAGGAGATAGGTGCTTTTGGTATTATTTTATTATTAAGAAATAACAGCTACCAGTGAGTGTCATGGGACGTATGGGGATAGCTGCCAGCGAAATTATCTTATAAATCATAGATAATTATAGCAACTAGTCAATGCCTTAGGTTTCGTAGAAATATATGCTTGTGGTGTTATTTTATAAATTATAAACAGTTAAAGCAACTAGTAAGAGCCTAAGGTTGTGTGGGGGTAGGTGCCTGCGTCATTATCATATTAATAATAAATAATGGAAGCAACCAGTTAGTTCCCCTGATTTGATGGAGATAGTCGCTTGCGTTTTTATTTCATTAATCATGAATAATTAAAGCAACCAGTAATTGCCCCTGGTTGTGTGGGGATGGGCGGTTGCGGTATTATTTTATTAATAATAAATAATTAAAGCAACGATTAAACGCCCCTGGCTGTGTAAGGATAGGCGTTTGCGGAATCATTTTTTTAATAATAGATAAATAAAGCGACCCGTAAGTTACCCAGGGTGTGTCGGGATAGAAGATTTCGGTATTATTGTATTAATTATATATATTTAAAGCAACCCGTAAGTGTTCTGGGTCGTGTGGAGACAGGCACCAGCGTTATAATTTTATTATATATAAATAATTAAAGCAACCTAGGAGTGCCTTGGGTCATGTGGGGATAGTCACTTGCAGTAAAATTTTATTCATAATAAATGATTAAAGCAACCAGTAAGTGCCTTGGATCGTGTGCAAAAAGGTGCTTGTGGTATTATTTTATTAATAAGTAATTAAAGCTACCAGTTAGTTCCTTCGGTCGTGTAGTGATAGTCGCTAGCAGTATTATTTTATTAATCATTAATAATTACAGCAATCCGTAAGTTTCCCAGATTGTTATGGGATAGAAAATTTCGGTATTATTTTATTAATAATAAATAATTAAAGCAATCAGTAATTGCCTTGGGTCGTGTAGAGACAGGTGCCTGTGGTATCATTTTATAAATCATAAATAATTAAAGCAACCGGTGAATGCCTTGGGTCGTGTAGGGATAGTTTTCTTGCAGTATTATTTTATTAATTATAAATAATTAAAGCATTCCGAAAGTTTCAAAGATTGTGTTGGGATAGGAAATTTTAGTATTATTTTATAAATAATAAATAAATAAAGCAATTAGTAAATGCCTTGGGTCGTGTAGAGACAGGCACCTGCGATATTATTTTATAAATCATAATTAATTAAAGCTACTAGTAAGTTCCGGAGGTCGTATAGAAATAGTCGCTTGCAGTATTATTTTAATAATTATAAAAAGTAAAAGCAACCCCTAAGTGCCCCTGGTTGGGTGGGGATAGGCGCTTGCGGTATTGTATTATTAAAAATAAAAAATTAAGGCTGCCAGTGAGTGCCTTGAATCGTGTGGAGACAGGCGCTTGTGGTATTATTTTGATAATGAGTAAATACAGCTATCAGTAAGTGCCTTGGGTCGTGTGGAGATAGTTTGCTTGCAGTATCATTTTATTAATCATAAAAAATTGAAGGAACCGTAATTTCCCCAGGTTGTGTCGGGATAGGAACTTTTGGTAACATTGAATTAATAATAAATAATTAAAGCAACCAGTAAGTGCCTTGGGTTGAGTAGAGACAGGCGCCTGCAGTATTATTTTATTAATCATAAATAATGAAAGAAACGAGTGAGTGCCTTAGGTCGTGTGTGGATAGCCGCCTGCAGTATTATTTTATAATTCATAAATATTTAAATCAACTAGGAAGTGCCTTGGGTCGTGTAAGTTTAGTCACCTGCGTAATTATTTTATTAATCATAAATAATTAAAGCAACCCGTAAGTGCCTCTGGTTGTGTGGGTACAGTCACCTGCGTTATTATTTTATCATAATGAATGATAAAAGCAACCAGTAAGTTCCTTGGGTTGTGTAAAGACAGGCGCCTGCAGTATTATTTTATAAATCATGGATAATTAAAGCAACCAGTGAATGACTTGGGTCGTTTGGAGATGGGCGCTTGCAGTATTATTTTATAAATCATAAATAATTAAAGCAACCAGTGATTGCCTCAAGTCGTAAGAAGATAGGTGCTTGTGGTATTATTTTATCAAAAGGTCATTACAGCTACCTGTAAGTGCCTTGGGTCGTGTGGGGATAGTTTGCTTGCAGTATCATTTTATTAATCATAAATATATCAAAGCAACCAGTATG
This sequence comes from Copidosoma floridanum, assembly GCF_036245765.1. NCBI lineage: Eukaryota > Metazoa > Arthropoda > Insecta > Hymenoptera > Encyrtidae > Copidosoma > Copidosoma floridanum. The sequence continues at coordinate 3,620,873 of NW_028321888.1, forward strand.
TTTTCCAGGTTGTGTCACGATTGGAACTTTTGGTATTATTTTATGAACAATAAATAATTATAGCAACCAGTAAGTGCCTTGGGTCATGTGGAGATAGTCGCTTGCAGTATTATCTTATTAATAATAAATAATTAAAGCAACCAGTGAGTGCCTTGGGTCGTGAGGAGATAGGTGCTTGTGGTATTATTTTATTATTAAGAAATTACAGCTACCAGTGAGTGTCTTGGGTCATGTGGAGACAGGCGCTTGTAATATTATTTTGATAATATGTGATTACAGCCACCAGTAAGTGCCTTGGGTCGTGTGGAGATAGTATCTCGCAGTATCATTTTATCAATTATAAATAATTAGAAAATTACGTAAGGTTCCCAGGTTGTGTTAGAATAGGAACTTTTGGTAACATTGAATTGATAATAAATAATTGAAGCAACCAGTAAGTGCCTTGGATCGAGTAGAGACAGGCACCTGCGGTATTATTTTATTAATCATAAATAATTAAAGAAACGAGTGAGTGCCTTAGGTTTCGTGAAAAAAGGTGCTTATAGTATTATTTTATAAATTGTTTATGGTTAAAGCAACTAGTGAGAGCCTTAGGTTGTGTAGAGATAGATGCCTGCGTCATTATTTTATAAATGATAAATAATGGAAGCAACTAGTTAGTTTCTCTGGTTTTATAAAAATAGGTGCTTGCGTTATTATTTTTTTAATCAATTATAAATAATTAAAGCAACCAGTAAGTACGCCTGGTTGTATGGGGATAGGCAGTTGCGGTAATATTTTCTCAATAATAAATAATTAAAGTGACGAGTAAGTGCCCCTGGTTGAGTAAGGATAGGCGCTTGCGGTATTATTTTATTAACAATTAGCAATTAATGCGACCCGTAAGTTTCCCAGGTTGTGTCGGGATAGAACTTTCGGTATTATTGTATTGATTATATATAATTTAAGCAACCAGTAAGTGCCTTGGGTCGTGTGGGGATAGTTTGCTTGCAGTATCATTTTATTAATCATAAATATTCAAAGCACCCAGTATGTTTTTCAGGTTTTGTCGCTATTGAAACTTATGGTATTATTTTATTAACAATAAATAATAATAGCAACCAGTAAGTGCCTTAGGTCGTGTGGAGACTGGCGCCTGCAGTTTTATTTTATAAATCATGAATAATTAAAAGAACCTGTGAGTGCCTTGGGTCGTGTGGCAATAGGTGCTTGTCGTTTCATTCAATTATTAATAAGTAATTACAGCTACTAGTAAGTGCCCTAAATCGTGTAGGGATAGTTTGCTTGCAGTCTTATTTCATTAATTATGAATAATTGAAGCAATCCATAAGTTTCATGAATTGTGTTGTGATAGGAAATTTTGGAATTATTTTATGAATAATAAATGATTAATGCAATCAGTAAATGCCTTAGGTCGTGTAGAGACAGGCGCCTGCGGTATTATTTTATAAATCATAAGTGATTAAAGCTACTAGTAAGTCCCTTAGGTCGTATAGGGATAGTCGCTTGCAGTATTTCATTATTAATCATAAATAATTAAAGCGAGCAGTAAGTGCCTTTGGTTGTGTCAGGATAAGCGCCTGCAGTATTATTTTATTAATAATAAATAATTAATGCAACCAGTAAGTGCCTTAAGTCGTGTGGGTATAGTCGCCTGCGTTATTATTTTATGAATCAAAAATAATTAAAGCAACCCAAAGTGCCTCTCGTTGTGTAGGGATAGGCACTTGCGGTATTATTCTATTAATAATATGTAATTGAAGCAACGAGTAAGTCGTTAGGGTCGTCTAGAGATAGGAACTTGTGGTACTATTTATCTAATACTAAGTTATAACAGCTACCAGTGAGCGCCTTGGGTAGTGTGGGGATAGTTTGCATGCAGTATCATATTATTAATCATAAATAATTAAAGCAACCCGTGAGTGTTTCTGGTTGTTGCGGGATACTAACTTTCGGTATTATTATATTATAATAAATAATAAAAGCAACCAGTAAGTGCCTTGGGTTGTGCAAAGACAGGCGCCTGCAGTATTATTTCATAAAACAAAGATAATTTAGGCAACCTACGAGTGCCTTGGGTCGTGTGGGGATAGCTGCCTGCGGTATTATTTTATAACTTATAAATAATTAAAACAACCAGTGGATGCCTCAGGTCGTGTGAAGATAGGCGCTTGTGGTATGATTTTATTAATAATAAATAATCAAAGCAACCAGTAAATACCTTGGGTCGTGTGGCGATAGTAGCTTGTGGTATCATTTAATTAATGATAAGTAATTACAGCTACTAGTATGTCCTTTGGGTCGTGTAGGGATAGTCGCTTGCAGTATTAATTTATTAATTATAGATAATTAAAGCAGCCCGTAAGTGCCCCTGGTTATGTAGGAATAGGCGCCTGCGGTATTATATTATGAATAATAAATAATTAAGGCTACCAGTGAGTGCCTTGGGTCATGTGGAGACAGGTGCCTGTGGTATTATTTTGATCATAAGTTATTACAGCTACCAGTAAGTGCTTTGGGTCGTGTAGGGATAGTTTGCTTGCAGTATTATTTTATTAATCATTAATAATTAAAGCAATCCGTAAGTTCTCCAGATAGTGTTGGGATAGGAAATTTCGGTATTATTATATTATTAATAAATGATTAAAGAAATCAGTAAATGCCTTGGGTCGTGTAAAGACAGGCGCCTGCGGTATTATTTTATAAATCATAAGTAATTTAAGCTACTAGTATGTCCTTTGGGTCGTGTAGGGATAGTCGCTTGCAGTATTAATTTATTAATTATAGATAATTAAAGCAGCCCGTAAGTGCCCCTGGTTATGTAGGAATAGGCGCCTGCGGTATTATATTATGAATAATAAATAATTAAGGCTACCAGTGAGTGCCTTGGGTCATGTGGAGACAGGTGCCTGTGGTATTATTTTGATCATAAGTTATTACAGCTACCAGTAAGTGCCTTGGGTCGTGTGGGGATAGTTTGATTGCAGTATCATTTTATTAATCATAAATAATTAGAGGAACCCGTAAGTTCCCCAGGTTGTGTCGGGATAGGACTTTTTGTTATTATTGTATCAATAATAAATGATTAAAGCAACAAGTAAGTGCCTTGGGTCGTGTGGAGACGGGCGCCTGCGGTATTATTTTATTAATCTTAAATAATTAAAGCAACGAGTGAGTGCCTTGGGTCGTGTGGGGATAGCCGCCTGTGGTATAATTACATAAATGATAAATAGTTAAAGCAACTAGGAAGTGCCTTAGGTCGTGTAGGAATAGTTGCTTGCAGTATTATTTTATTAATCATAAATAATCAAAGCAACCAGTAAGTGCTCCTTGTTGTGTGGGAATAGCCGGTTGCGGTATTATTTTATCAATATTAAATAATTAAAGCGACCAGTAAGGGCCTTTGATTGTGTTGAGATAGGCGCTTGCGGTATTATTTTAATGATAATAAATAATTAAAGCATTCAGTAAGTGCCTTGGATCGTGTGGAGATACGCGCCTGCGGTATTAATTCATAAATCATAAATAATTAAAGTAACCACTGAGTGCCTTAGATTATGTAGAGATAGTCGCTTGCAGTTTTATTTTATTATCAATGAATTATTAAAGCAACCAGTTAGTGCCTTGTAACGTGTGGTAATAGGTGCTTGTGGTATTATTTTATTAATAAGTCATTAAAGCTACCAGTTAGTTACTTGGGTTGTGTAGGGATAGCCGCTTTCAGTATTATTATATTAATCATAAATAATCAAAGCTACCAGTAAGTGCCTTAGGTCATGTTAAGATAGTCGATTTCAGAATTATTTTATAAATAATAAATAGTTAAAGCACCCAGTGAGTGCCTTAAGTTGTAGGAAGATAGGTGCTTGTGGTATAATTTTATCAATAAGTCATGACAGCTACCAGTAAGTGCCTTGGGTCGTGTTGGGATAGTCACTTGCAGTATTATTTTATTTATGATAAATAATCAGAGCAACCCTTAACTGTCTGTAGTTGTGTGGGGATAGGCGCCTGCGGTATCATATCATTAATAATAGATAATTAAAGCTACCAGTGAGTGCCTTGGGTCGTGTGGGGATAGTCGCTTGCAGTTTTATCTTATTAATAATAAATGATTAAAGCAACAAAAGAGTGCCTTGGTTCATGAGGAGATAGGTGCTTGTAGTATTATTTTATTAATAAGTAATTAAAGCTACCAGTAAGTGCTTTTGGTTGTGCAGGGATAGTCGTTTGCGGTATTGATTCATTAATAATAAATAATTAAAGCAACCAAAGAGTGCCTTGGTTTGTGATGGAGATAGGTGCTTGTGGTATTATTTTATTAATAAGTAATTACAGCTACCAGTAAGTGTCTTGGGTCGTGTGGGGATAGCTGCCTGCGTGATTATTTTATTAATAATAAATAATTGAAGCAACTAGTTAGTTCCCCTGGTTTCACAGAGATAGGAGCTTTTGTTATTATTTTATTAATTATAAATAATTAAAGCAACAGGTTAGTTCCCCTGGTTGTGTAGGAATTGGCGGTTGCGGTATTATTTTATTAATAATAAATAATTAAAGCGACGAGTAAGTGCCTCAGGTTGTGTAAGGATAGGCGCTTGCGGTGTTATTTTATTAACAGTAAATTATTAAAGCGACCCGTAAGTTTCCCAGGTTGTGTCGGGATAAAAACTTTTGGTATTATTGTATTAATAATAAATGATTAAAGCAACCAGTAAGTGCGTTGGGTCGTGTGAGGACAGTTTGCTTACAGTATTATTTTATTAATTATAAATGTTTGAAGCATCTAGTAAGTTCCTCCGATTGTAAAGGGATAGGAAATTTCGATTTTATTTTATTAATAATAAATGATTAAAGCAATCAGTAATATCCTTGGGTCGTGTAAAGAGAGGCGCCTGCGGTATTATTTTATAAATCATAAATAAATAAAGCAACCAGTTAGTGCCTTGAGTCATGCGGGGGTGGGTGCCTGCAGTATTATTCTATAAGTCATAAATAATCAAAGCTACCAGTAAGTGCCTTAGGTCATAGGAAGATAGTTGCTTGCAGTATTATTTCATTAATCATAAATAATCAAAGCAACCAGTAAGTGCTCCTTGTTGTGTGGGAATAGGCGGTTGCAATATTATTTTATCAATATTAAATAATTAAAGCGACCAGTAAGTGCCCCTGGTTGTGTGGGGATGGGCGCTTGCGGTATTATTTTATTAATAATAAATAATTAAAGCAACCAGTAAGTGCCTTGAAACGTGTGGAAAAAGGTGTTTGTGGTATTACTTCACTAATAAGTAATTAAAGCTACCAGTTAGTTCTTTGGGTCGTGTAGGGATAGATTCTATTTTTTGTGTTTGTGCATAACTGATTCTTTATACATAAGCTACAGTAGAATCATGAGTATTATTTACATGCTATAAATTCAATATTGTTATTAATAATATGTGTCAAGAAATTTGTCTTCGAGATAAAATTTCTACGAAAAATGGAACTTAAATTTAACCCGCTGATTATATATACCAATATAATATCCTCCTTAGTCATGCATTATCTAGTTATTATATTGATATTTAATGAATAACTAATAAAAATAAGAATTATTTTTTGCCATTTATATTTAAATAAAAAAAATCACTTAAATATAAATACACTATTGTTATATCATAAATAAAAATTGTTGAAATTAATAGTAATATGTACAAATACCAATAACATAATGATATACCTTCTGTAGCTCATAAAGACGAAAAATTCTGTGTCAGCATCAAGTCTACTCTGGTCAATTTTATCTTGAAACCAAATATCTTAACACATATTAATAACAATATTAAATTTATTGCATGTAAATAATACACACGCTTCTAATGTAGCTTATATATAAAGAACCAATTATGCACAAATACGAATAATAGAATACTATGTCTTTTTTATCAATAAGGATTAAAAATTGTAAGTTAAAATCAAGTCTACCCAGGGCCAATGGATAAGATACTTGGCTAAGAATTTTTTAACCAAGGTTCAAGCCACCTTGTAGGAGTTTTTTTTTCTTTTGTTTTATTTTTGTAATCACTGTTGATGTGTCTTTAAGATTCCAAAATACTTAAACTTAAGTAGAAAAATTTTTTATTGAAAGAAAAGCATGTGATAACCATATGGTTTTCATTGTTAAACCACATGGTGATTTGAGACAAAAAATCATACGAAAACGGAGTAGAAAAACCATATGATTCTTTCTGGTTTGTATTCATGGTTTTCTTATGTGGTTTACCGTTATGGTTTTTTTCAAGAGAGTATACAGCAATGGTTCAGAAAATAGTCTTATCGTGATTATCGTTCAAAGGCGTGCTTATGCTAGCATAAGATAGCTTGTATTATGCTTGACAAAATGTCATTAGACTAAATGTTTTTATTGGCATTGTAGCAAAAACATTACAAAAAATTTTTGAGTGCTATGATTTCCAATTTTAAACGAAAATCAAGATGAGTTGACATAGTTGACTTTAAACGCTGTATAGAAGAGAAACGCAATTCTCACATGCGCAAATTCAGGGGTCTGTTAAAATAATACAATAATTAGCATTTCTTCTTTTTCTTTTTACCTCAATATGCTAACAGAATTAAACTAATTTTTTTTCAGTAGCACATTTATAAATTTCCTACAGTAAACAAATTAGTATTCATTCGATTTAATGAGCTTCATTGCACTATAACATCTAAATCATAAGATAGATAAAACGATAGTTTAACTGTCTAGGGGCATTTATACGTACAATTTTTTTAGACACATGATTTTTTTTAGTACGTTAATGTAGCAACAAGTAGTCTTATAATTAACATTTTTATTTTACGATACAATAATTTTTCATAACTCTTAGTTAATTTTTTCTAAAATTAATGTAACTCTCTTCCATTAGAATTACTTTTAGGGTACCTACTTATTTGCTATTACAAATAAATAGTTTACAATTCAGATATAAGTTTTTTTTTTTTTTTTCTCAAATCGCGAATTTGATAACTCAAGTGTCTAACAGCTCCTTCAATATAATTTTTTTTTGTCCGTTAGTTAATCCAGCGTATCGCTCATCATCTCTCACATGATCACTAGAAATCTCTGAAAATAATCATACAGGCAGTTAATAAAAGCAGAGCAATCGTCTGAAGTCTATTGAATGGTTAAAAAATTTTACTATTATGACTACTACTACTACTACTACTACTACTACTACTACTGCACCCGGGTGGGGTTTTCGCTAGTTTCTCCATACCGGGCGCTTCCCCGGGTGGCGGATAGGGGCATCCTCTTAAAATAAGAGGTGACGATGGGCAGCTGCGGTGGCTCTCTCTGGTGGTGGTCGGGGGCGTGGATCGGGGGGCGTGTGTGGCGTTGGCGTGTGTATCTGCGGCGATGTGGACGGGGGACTAGTGCCCCATGCCTCCATCGGTGTGGATGCATGGGCCGGCTCTGCTTAAGCTCCTTGGTCTTCGCTTTTTGCTGCTTCCGTGGGTGGCACTCCATTGCTTGATGCGGGCCAACAAAAACTAGCACCCGTCGTGTATAGAAGTAAGCGGTGGTTAAAACATTCTTCTCAGATACATGCATCACACACTCTTACTAAACAAACACAGGGACACTTACGGGTTGTCTGCGCGGTCTCGGGACTGTACACCTGCCGCTCGTCTCGCTGGGATGACCGTTGATGTGTACCAACAAATACATACATTACACACGAACACCATTCTTACACTTGTTACTCAACGCCAGTGCAGTCTCTGGGTGGGACTGAGGGAGAGTGGCGACTCCCGGCCGGCCCGAGCAAGTAGCGGTCTTCTCTGGTGACAGAGAGGGCTGCTGCCCTGGTTTTAACCCTTTCCAAATACTTATTTCTAGAAAAAAGGGTAGTGCTGGCCTTCGCGGGTCAGTACGACACTAAAAAGATGCCAAAATAAAAAACGTCAATGCAAAACAAGTACCCCAGGCGGTAACCTCTCTGAGGGAATCCGCCGGCAGTTCTGATCCGGTGAAAGCCCGGGTGACTGACGCAGGCTCCACGGATTCTGGAGGGGGGGGGGCACGAAGACGTACCTCGTGGCCAACAGGGACTGCTAAATGTTCCATGGCTTTTCCTAGCATCCAAAGGACGAAGAAGACGCCTGTCGAGTATAGGCACTACCGACACTGAGGTTAGCAACGTGTCAGTATTTAGCAACCAGACCCAGGAAGAGCTTGCCTCTTTAGAAGAAAGTGTCACTAGGCTCGGAGTGAAGCGACAGCAAGTTGCTGATAAAGTCCAATCAGCAACGAATGACATTACAGAGACGCTACAACTGATTAATGATAAGTACGGCAACACAGCGAACGCTGTTTAAAATGAGCTTAAAGCGGCGCTTAAGCATCTTCAAGAGGCAGAGGTGCTAAGAAAACGCTGTCTTACTAAAGAAGATTTGTACACCTACGCTTGGAAGTCGTCATTTAAATCCCTGCAGTGGAGGGAAAAAAGGCGAGATAATTTCCGACGGCATGTACAGAAACGAACCCTGAACACTGCCTTAAAGGAAATAGAACGAAGTAAGAGAAACAGGAGCCCATCGGGCAGCCCTGAAAAACGCCAGCAGGCTATGTCTTCAAAGAAAAAGAAAACAGGCAGTGGCAAACAAGAAGAAATTCCACTGAATGACAAAACAAGCCGGAAGAAAAGAGTGGACGCCACAACAACAGTAGTAGTGAAGATGGCTGAAGGACAGACCTTTGCAACGGTGCTGAAGACTATGAATGCAAACTTTGACCCCGATAAGGCTAAAGTGGCAGTCCAAAGTGTTGTCACTACAAAAAAAGGAGACATACTTATTAAAGCCAAAGGTGTAGAGAATGCTACTGCATTCTCACAGCAAATTGAAAAGTCGGTAGCCGGACAGGGTACTGTCAAAATGAGCGATAGAAAAGTAACATTAGAGGTCCGAGACCTGGATGCCATTGTAGAGGAAGATGAGGTCAAAGAGGCTTTCGCTAGAACTTTTGGACATCAGAGCCAGGAGCCAGAAGTTGCTCTCTTAAAGCCAAATGCCAGAGGACAGAGGCTGGCTTTAATAAAGGTGGACGAAGCATCTGCCAGACAAGTAGAAAAGGAAGGCAGGTTACGAGTTGGCTTTGTAAGCTGCCGAATTCGAAGAAGAATTGAAGTAACAATATGTTACAAATTCCTGGGATATGGACACGTCTCGGGCTACTGTGAGAACGAAAACAGATCCAAGCTTTGCTTCCGGTGTGGAAGCTCAAATCACCAGAAGAAAGAGTGTCCAGGCCCAGTACGGTGCTTTCTTTGCCCAACAACGGACAGCAAGCACGAAGCAGGCAGCGGGAGCTGCCCTTTATTCAGAAGAGCCCTGAAATAGGCCAGGGATAAGGCCCAAGCAGGATTAAAATAAGGCAAAATGGCCTTGAGTTGAAAGACAGGTTTATGTGGACCCACGCTGCGCTGGATACTTTTTACCTATCAGCAAGGGAAAGCATTAAGCTTATAGTGGTGCTGGCTGAGTAGGCGGCCTACTATGAAGCGCTAGACAAGGTGCTGGTCCTCAGGGACCCCAAGTCCTTTTCAGGACTCGAGAGCATCAGCACCTCTAGCAAATGGTGGCGAGTTAGCTCGTTAATGCTGTGAGACGCGATGGTCTCCCTGGTGGCTCCACCCTGAAGTAATGCTAACGCGGTTCCGGGGTGGATCAAAAGCCACGTGGCATGGGGGGGGGTTTAGTGGGTATGGATGGTCTAATAAAAAAAATCCACTGAGTCCCACACTACCGCTGTCCCTGCGGTGTGCCTCAATGCATTTCCCTTCCCTCCACAAAAAAAAAAAAAAAAAAAAAACTACTACTACTACTGCTACTGCTGCTGTTACTGCTGTTATTGCTGCTGCTGCTACTGCTACCACTACTGCTACTACTGCTACTATTACAACTACTCGAAGAAAAAGGAAGTATTGTGTCAACCTGTTGGGACTGGGGTTTTTCAAGTATAGTACCATTGCAAATAACTTTAGACTGTCAATAATTTTTGTGTCTATCGTTTAAAAATAGGAAAAATATACAACGAATACTTTCCACTTACGCAAATACGCTTTAAGTTTCTTGGGGCAGCACATCTTAATAGGCCTTTTAACGGTACTTTGGGTGACCTTTTTTACATCCAAGCAAGAGTAAGGTAGTTTGTTTTCGAATAGCAATGCTGCAAGGTCCCCTAGAAATATACCAAAATCTTCGCGCTAGGTGAGTTAAATTTCCATTTCTCTTCCTCAACATATACATTGCAGCTCAAATAAACTCTTCCATTAGTTACCGTATATCTTTCAATGTTATCTTCTTCAGCTGTTAAGACCCCACGTTTTTCATACTCTCTGTACAAACGAGGGGTGTACTTTTTATCATAAAAATCGATGGATCATCATCTTTAATATCGCTGTCAGAGTCTCCAAAAAAAATGTATTAATGAGAATGTTTGGCCCTAAACTCTGCCACCTGCAGCGCTGCTGCTGAAGAGTCATTATGGCGTCTCAAAAGTATATGTATATATAGATATACAAATATATACCTACTATTCTTGTATTAAAAATATATGTGTACATATACAGTCATAAGTAAAGAAAAGCGAACTGTCACGCAATTTCAAATGAATTAGGCAAAAGTAAGTTCAATGAATAGCTCGATGACAGTTGTGCAACTAGAAAAAGATTTACGTAAAGTAAATGCTAAGTAGTTTTAAAAGCATTTAAAAAAAACTTATTGATAGTTTAGTACTGAACTGAACACTAACTAAAATCTCAAGAACCGCAAGTGGGTGGTCACAGCAAATTCGACTTATGTACACGTAATTAATAACGTACGTCACGTGACAGTCATCATTATGTCGAAAGACGGTCAACCCCACCTATTATATATATATATATTGGAGACGCCATGATGGCTCTTCTGCAGCAGCACTGCAGGCAGCAAAGCTTCTCATAAGTACTTGATAAAACCTCATCGATTTTTAACATCTACCTATAGGTTAACTATAGTTAGTATAGGGCTGGCAAGTAGGCAATCTTGTTGCAGAAGGCAAAAGAGAAAACAGACTCTAGCCAATCAGAGCTTATACCGTAGAATACACCTCTGCATACAGTATATTAATATATATATATATATATATATATATATATATATATATATATATATATATATACATATATACATTTATTCTCTTGTGATACCTTTGGGTGCGGTAATTCACCAATGCCCCGGGATCGATTGAGTTTGTACTGCCCTGAAGATCCACCGGTTCACCAGCTACCTTACCTAAAGGATAGATCCGGTTCGCACTGCCCCGGAAATCCGCTCATTACCCGAGTTACACGAGAGAAGTCACTGGTGAATGGGGAAAAAGCAACACCGTGCTTCCAAATTCCCTTAACAGCAGCTACACATGAGCAAATTACATACATATACCATTGAGTTTGCTTGAAAAAATTCAACTCATGCAAATTATTTTTTTCCCACATATTTCATAATTGTTACTAAACTAATACTGTTATGCAAATTTTCTTAAAAAAACATCTTTTTTTTATACAAAACAGCCCATACAACCGACCAACTGTACAAAAAAGTTTTACAATTTACGGAGACGCTTTCCTAAAGCCCAGTTTTTTGAGTAATTGCTAAGTTTGGATGCAGTCTTCTTTTTTTCACATTTTAATGCACAAAACGATCTAATTAATTAATAATCAATCAAATAACTGATTAACCCATTGGATCAACTAATATTTCTTGCTTTGCTAGGACTCGTGTTTATATAACAAGAGGGCATGCACGTTTGCTTCCCATCACAAATTAAGCCCCAAGACTGTCAATGTGTCTATTGTTTTGTCCCTATTATCAAGCTCGCTTGAGCTAAATATTTACTTTGAGAGAATTCGCTTAAAAGTACACACTAGAAACATTGTACACGTAGATTTTTGTAATACATTTACTTTGTTTGTATGTACAAAAGCGATTGTAGGGAAAAATCCAACTCAGGAGGCTCGACCCAAAGTTTTTAAATGGAACTTTTGAGCAGTAGTTTTGGGGGATTAAGTCACAAGATCTGGATATTTGGGGGCAACGAGGTGATGAGTCGGATCAGGTGAACGGAGGCAGTTTGTAATCACGGAAGGGAACAGGAAGGTTCTTGGATTTATCTAAGGGGCCTGGGAGTCTCTTTGTATTCGAAACCTCTAAGTATGAGTCATTTTTCTGTCTTGGCCACCAAGCTTTTCAACTCGTTCTCGAGTTGATTAAGGCAAGTGGATGGTAAATCGACAGTTGTGTAATATACCAACTGCACAGTGACCCCAGTGCCAGCTGAGTGGTATACACGGATTTTTTTCTTTTTTAAACATCAAGCGAAGTTATACTTTGGTTTTTCTCATGAATCTGGGCTCTTAGTACATCCGGACGTTTTTATCAGTTGCTCTCTCTCTCTGTGTTTTCTTTCTATTTTAAATCAATTTTTTTTATTGATTCAAACTGCACGTATTATACACTATTATACACTAATAGTGCCCGTATTATTCAATTTGTTGTTAATATAAAATTAAAAAAAAAAAAAATTTAAAAGAAGTTGTCATCGCATAGTAAGAAGTATTACGACATTGCCGTTACATTTATGCGATGTGTATTATCAAGGCAGAGAATTTTTCATAAGATAGTGAAATATGCATTTCTTTATGATTTACGGTGAGATATCACACGAACACAGTAGTTCATGGATGCAATCTCACTTCTGACGTGTTAATTATATCAAAGTGTCAGTAATTTAAAAGTTGAGAGTTTTGTAGGCAATATTATCTAATAAATTTATAGAAAAAAAAAACAATTTATTCGTGTCCATTTACCTCTTAATTACGTTTCTGTTATTACATCTTAGACCCTCGATAACTGGGACAGGCGTGATAATAGGGTTATCCAACCTATTTCGAGTAAGAACTGTCTTGTATTACACAAAAATATTTATATGTAAGAACATTTTTAATCACTTAAAAAATCATGAAATAACAAATAATTGTGGAAATTGGCACCCAAAGTGTGCATAGGGGTGTAGCCCCACTATTATATATATTTGTATACATTATATTGGAAAAATGATTATTATACGTATATCCATGGAATCCTCTTATTGCAGTTCTTGTAAGATTGAAAAAATTCACCTTGTCGTCTTGAATTAACCCTATTCAACTTTTTTATGAGTTACCTTTTTATTGTAATCTGCGGTCAAAAAACCCATGCATTGGAGTTCTTATCCAATTTTACAGAAAAAAAACTTTTTCCGCCCTCGGGTGGTTTTGGGAGGCTGGTACTTCCTCGGGCGAAAAAGCAGTTTTCCGGAACTCGTTCGAAAAGTCTTCTTTACGAACCTCGTTACGTCCCTCGCCTTCGGCTCGGGCCGCAAACGTCTCGGTTCGCAAACAGAGACTTTTCAAACTCGTAGGAAAACTACCATTTCTTACCATGGGCCCAAAGTGCAACTGCCGCTTTGCGCCCTCGGGTCATACTTTGCGCCCTTGTAATCACTTTGGGCCCACGGGCAGAAAAGTTTTTTGCGCCCTCCAGGCCCAAAGTACTTTACTGTACTAGGGCCCAAAGTGATTTACTGGGCGCAAAGTGTGCCCACGGGCGCAAAATTGCACTTTGCGCCCTCGGTAAGAAAAACATTATACGCAACTCGGGCACCAACCTACAACAAGCGCGCCCTTCGGGCGCTCACGTTTGTACTTTGTGCCCTAGTGACGTAATGTACTATTTAGTTTACTATTTTGGATTGGCCAATTAAAATTTAAATGGAAAACCTTTATTTGCAATTAGCCATTTAAGGAACTAAAATATACTCAATTTGAAGAAAATTGTGTGTGTACTTTATTTTTTGAAGCTGTGACTGTTTCTTTAAGAAATTATTTTTCATGCTTGTACCAAAATTATAGTTGTTTATAACAATAAAATGTACTCAGATTGCTTTTTCCTTCTTGCTCAATGGTGCTACCAATAAAATAAAATAAAAAATTAAGTCGATATCTGTTTCTTATCGTAAGATTTACGATTTTTAAATTAAAAAAGTAGAATTTTTCACTTTCTGCCTTCTCATATACGTGTGTTGAGGAGGCCAAGTCGCCCGCCTTTACTCTCTACGTGCACAATCTAAAAAAAGCGATAGCAGCAATACCTGTGCTATTATGTGAAACTAAACGATACTGTTTGTCTTCTTCTAGCAGACTGTTAAGCATAACTAACATAAGAGTTGTGTTTTATACATCTGTAATCTTTGTAAGGATTAAATTTTGAATAAAATGATGAGTAGCAAGTATACGTTTTACTCATACATGTTTATTAAAACATCTTGACTAATATGCAATGAAATAAATCTTATACTGTGTATCTTTTAAAGCTATCAGCCGGCGTAACCTGTAAAGATGCAGAAACTCTGACAATGAAAACGAAAACAGACGTTGTATATATAGCACGTAAGGTGAATATTGCCTTTTGCTATGCGAGGCCAACAGTTCTCGTTTTCCCTTCGTGACGTTGCCTAGAAATTGTGCACTTAGCGAATAGACAGGGAGATCTGAACGAGTCCATGTGGATCATAAGATTACAATTTTTTTAATGCAGGAATGGCTCCTACGGTGACAAAGCAAGACGTTGAAGTCGCATTAAATGGCTGCTTCGACGAAGGTGGTCCCCTGACATAATTGTGCGGTTTTCCGTTGGCACTATTAGGGGAAACCGTATAGCTTACGTTGAGGCACCTGTGGCAATAGTAACGGTCCAACTACGCGGTACAATACTGCTCCAAAGAAGAAGAGAGCTAGTAGTACCTGTGAAGACGGTGGTGATCCTGCAGATAAACCATGATAGGCCTGTGGTCGAGCTAGATCAGTTTTTCGGTACCCGAGGTTGAAACTTGATCTTTATGAATGAGCTGTCCCACCTGTCGCTGGGTCGTACCAGCCTGGTGCAATGACAGGACTAAGCGTGTGGACATTTTGGTCTTCAGTGACAAGTCTTCTATATCCGACACCGGAGGTGAAGACAGATTTTTGTGGATGAGGTTATTGTTGTGACTACTACGAGATACATCTTAACTATCAAATAATCACCTCAGAAATCAATGGATTTAATTTTCGAAGCTTTTTATATCATAAGATTTGTGGCGATGATTATACGCGTATTTACCATGTGTTTATAAGTAAAAAAAAAAAAAGATAATAAACCTATGTACTTGAACATAACAAAACAAAATTTTAAAATTATTTTGAAAGAACAATATTACTCAATAAAAGGTTTGTAAAAAAAGTGTTATTACTGCTAACGTTATTACAATTATCAATGTTTTTAGAAAGTCGTATATATGCGCAACTTTATTATTTTCAAAAGCTACCCCAAATTTTAAAAAAAAGCAACTTTCGTTCAGTTGTTGAATATCTGCACTGCCTGCGAAAAGATATTCAAAAACGCATCGACAGGTAAAACGTAGGTGTGAACCGTTTTGCTGACTTAAACAAGATTCAGAGTACAGAAGAAGTGGGAACTAAAGCCACGCGGTATGGGAGGAGGTTAGTGTGTATTGGCAGTATAAAAACAGTCTACGGAGTCTCACATTCCGCTGTACCTGCGATTTACATAAACGTGGTTCTGTTCCTTTCACAAAAGAAAAAACAATCGGTCCTGATGGAATCACAGCTTCTTTCTTTGTGGCTATGCTGACCTATCGGCTGAAATATATGTTCAGTCTATTTAACTAAATCCTAACATCTAAGAATACACCATAGAACTGGTACTACAGTGACGAGGTTCTTCTGTTTAAAAAAGAGGAGGAGATAGACACAGCGAATTACAGATGTATTGCCTTATTGAACGTTATGACTAACATTCTCATCTTTATCCTAGCTTTTGTACACTATTCTTGTACTGCAAACCAAAGTAACTAGAGCTTTATCCAGACGAAGATCTCAGTCAGATAAGATCGAAGTTACGGAGGCTGTGCTGCAAGGGGACACTCTAAGCTTTATTTTCATCTCACTGCTCCTATATGACATCTTGGACTTTTTCAAATAGGCGGGTTGTACATCAATCGATAAATACACCGAAATCTTGCTGTTAACAAACAATCTTTTTTTTCCAGGTTACTACGACAGCTCTTAAGCAGGTCAATCGTTGTATGAAGCATTACATAGTGAAATAATTTTAGTACTCCTTTGATATTTTAGCTTTCACATGTTAAAAATTTATTGATCTCATTGGGTATGTATTACCTACATTTTCACGTATAGTACATTATGCACGTTTGTATATAAAACTTTATGGTGCACAAATATTCTAAAATAAGTAAAAAAGAAAGAATTAAAAGGAAAGGACTAAACTTGTTTGGTTTTCAACTACTAGATGAGCTCATAAGTATGGCAAGCTAGTGATCTTAGCTGTAGGTCTATAAGATTGCTACATTATGTAGGGAGGAGTTACATAAGTAATATATAAGTAACATGAAAATAAGATATGCCTAGATAATGGACTTGGCAAATGTATAGTGAAATAATCATAAATATGTAAAGAAAATTTAGTTTCTTTAATTTGAATTTAGCGCGCCTTATGCACCCTCAAAGAATACAGTCGTAAAGAGATAAGAGAACGATAAACATAGAGTTAGTACGTGGCCGAATAAAAGCACAGAAAATGTATACGAGAGGCTGACACGAAGAGACACTACGTAGCCGCTTGTATCAAGGCGTATGTAGCTCAGCAGTGTAGACTCAGAGACAGAACAGAATACAAGGCAGTTGAAAAGTGGATAAAGAATAAATATTAATTGTTGTTTCTTTATTTACAGGCAAGATCGCGTATAACATCTATCATTTGTAAATATAGTATAGAAAGAGAATAGTGAAATAAAACAATAAATAAAATTAACCTTATTTACAGAGAATCCTACTGTGTTTATTTATTAATAGAATTCAACTTCCTTATAAATATAAGACATATTATGCATGCATGTGTGTATATATTTATGCATAATACCATGTATTTGTCGAGTCTGTTACCTAGGCATATCTCATTTTTACATTCCTTACATATTACTTTCCTTGTAACTCCTCCCTATAGGTATACCGTATCATGTCTTGCAGATGCATAAGTAAGCACATAAAAAGCAAGTATTAATAGTTATACACATTTATAGACTCCATTCACTAGCTCCTTTGTTATCAAATAATATAAAGAATATAACTTGGTAGTTTGGAGTATGACTATTTATAAATAATTTATTTACATTAATTAATATTTGGCTGTCTTGCTGACAGCCTCTTCAGGATTAAGAATCTACAATTATAACAAAATAAAACTTAGTGAAAATTTGATAAAAGTAAAACATTCAATTTCTATTTATAAATATTTATAAATACAATAAAATTATACCATGTAGGTGCTAAGATAACACGCATCATTGACACCTACGGCACCTACAATTTAGTCCACATATTGACAAACTCTACTTAGTTCCAATTTAAGTCATGTTCTTAAAAATTCAATACTATCATAAACATAAAAATTTTTTCTTCTAAAAAGTCATATTAAGGCAGCGCTGATATATAGAAAGTAAAATCCAGTTAAGATCGGGACACATACTAAATATACGTCATAGAGAATAATGAGCATTGAAATAGGCACTATAACGAGGATATAGAAAAGCTATGCGGAATTGTATATGAACCACTTATAATAAATATGAGAATTTTACATGTTTTAATTATAAGAATTAACTATTGAAAACTATAGTTTAACTTTTATATTATTTTTAATTTAAAATAAAAATTTTGTAATACTTGTGAAGTTTTATTGTATCTAACTGTCTTTTTATATTGTTATTAACTAATGTTATGAAAATCATTTCAGAAAATTCGCGTTAGTACTTATTAGGCTCTCGATCAAGAATCACTGCTCTCTCGAATTCGAAGCCCTGCGGACAATTTACAGAGTGACAGTACAGGGCCGACCCTTCGTCCCTGTTTTTAAAGTAACGTTCGTGTATTCACAACCGCACACGAAAGTGTCTTTTACTTTGGCCAATATAACACATTCCGCACCCACATGCTATCTTATAGACAATGCCACTCATGTCTAATTTATTTATTAAGTCTTTTCCCAATTTGGTAATATGAGTTAAATTACTTGAACCCGTATAGACCACCCGTATGTTGTATTTGGACAGGGTCTTACTGAAAGTTGTCTCCATAGATCGGAAATAAGGAACGGCAAGGAACACATTTCTGTTTGAACTAGACCGATTCGAGAACCGAGAACCTACTCTTGTAAAACATTTCTAAAGATTTTGACTACGAGATTTCTGTAAACTTTTTTCTGTCTATTATGAAAACTGATTCTAGAATTTGTGTGTCTGTTTATAAAAGATGGAGGATACGCATTATCAATAAGAGTCTTACGAGCTGATATAATATTCTTAGATCTAAACAAGGAGTCCGAGAGTTTAAAGGCTTTGTCAATCATATAAAATATAATGGCGATTTTTTGACATTGTTGGCTGTGTGAAAAAAAGTCAAGTATTCTACCGGAAGCTGAAGGTTTTTCGTATAAATCTATTGTATTCATGAAATTCATTATACGAGTAATATAAATATCTAGCAAAAGGGATTGAATTATTGACTTCGTATTCGACAGTAAGCTGTATAGAAGTATTAAAATTATTGAAAAGGTTTGGAAAATAGTTTATTTGATCAGTTTTTATTACTAATAAGCAATTATCTACGTATCTTAAATATAGCAAGACAGAATCATGGCAACGATTTAGTACTGAAATCTCCAAGGATTCCAGTATGATTTTCGCGAATCAAGGTGAACAATAAACTCCTATGGGAGTTCTAAAAGATTGTTAATATACAAGTATTGGTAGTGTTCGTTTACGGCTAAGACCACTAGCTCACCGAACTAATGAGTTTAGCTAGTACAAAATGAAAATAGTTCAATTCTCTTCTTCTAATTCCATCTTTTTTTTTTATTTTCTAACTCGTGTTCACGATAAGTTATTGTAGAAATGAGTTACTAGTACTTAATATATGGCAGTGTAGCTAATATGTATCCTATAATATGTATAAATTTCTAAAAACTAGAAATATGAAATTATTACGATTATGTAACACTTGATATTAGCTTTATTTCACCTTATAGTTGAAAGGAAAATTTCCTATTTGTGAGACATCAAGCCAAACATTCAGCAAGATACTGAGACAGGCTTTTAGACAGACATTGAGCTAGACATTAAAATAGATCTTTAGCTAGGCATTAGGCCAGATATTGAGCTAGACTTTTAGCCAGATATTAAGCGAGACATTCAGATAGACATTGAGCCATACTTTTCACGAGACTTTAAGCCACACATGAGGCCAGACATTTAGCCATACTTTTAGTGAGACCTTAAGCCAGATATTAGGCTAAACGTTCGGCCTGACATTAATCCAAAAATTGAGCCATACTTTTAGGCAGGTGTTTGGTCAGACATTTAGCTAAACTTTAGGCTAGATATTTAGCCAGATAATCAATCAAGCATTTGGCCAGATATTAAGATAGATTAAGAGACAAACATTGAGCCATACTTTTAGCCAGTTATTAGGCCAAACATTTAGCAAGACATTGAGCCAAGTATTGAGACAATTTTTATCCAGATACTGCGCCAAGCTTTTATCTATACATTACGACAAATATTTAGCAAGGCATTAAGTCAGCCATTCACTGAGATTGAGTCATACTTTTTACTAGATTTTAAGCAAGACATTAAGCCACACTTTGGGCCAAATATTGAGCCATACTTTCAGCCAGGCATTAAGACTGTCATTTTGCCAGACATTATGCTAGAAAATAAGTTAGAAACATGCTTTAAATAAGAGCATTATGGCCTTTTTTTATAATAAACATAGCTCTATGATTTATATACTATCAATAATAGAGATAACAGTAAATTATCAAAAGTAGCAATGTCTGATGGGAAAACTCTATGGTCTTTCGTAGAAAAAAATACATTTCATAAGCAAGTGATAAGTTTATTTTCTTAAACAACAAATTCGAGTCAAAAAGCACTTAATTAGGTTCATAATTTTACCTCTTAAGTTACAACATTTTTTAAATTCTTTTTAATATGTGTAATTTTTTTATTGATAGAGAAAGTTATTTTAATTGAATGTTTAGTTTTCTCATTTGATGTCATAATTTTCTATGAACGCAAGCTTACAGGTTCAGTAAGCCTGGATCTAGTTTCCACCAACCCGAACATTGATCCTGCATATCATAAGCCCTCTATTGAGACAATGTTTACCATTTATGGCAGGAACTTGTCGCTTGCAGTAAATGATACATTTTTACATCTATGATTAGGATTACAAGTGAAAATATCCAATTAATAACGTGGCAAGATTTTTCGTAAAATCTTGATATTAATTAAACTGTTTATTTTGTTACTCATTTTTATAGTTTTCAATTCTTTTTTCAGTACCGTACTTATATAAGCATTATGAAATTATATAATTTAATAACTTTTGGTTGATCTCTAGGGTCGAACTTCTAAATAAAAATACAACACATTTTTTTACAGCGACGTTTCGTTGACGTTTTTAAGCTTTATTATTAAACTTGTTAATAAAGCTAAAAGAAATAGATGCTCGAGTCAACGAAACATTGCTGTAAAAAACGTGTTGTTTTTTTTATTAAGAAGTTTGCCCTAAAGATCAACCAAAAAACATTAAATTATACTAAAATAGAAGGCAAGAAACATCATAACTATAATTAAATCCTGACGTCTGTGTTGCTATTTTTAATACAATTTTTAGCTTAAGTCTTCTTTTATGCTGTAGTCTTAGGTAAAAGTTTGAATTATGGAAGCTGACGGAAACGAATACAAAAGTTGAAATTAAATTTTAAAGTGAGAACGTATTAAGTAAAATATGTCTTGATTCTTTTAAGGCAAAGACCGATATGGCGCATTCCTTTTCTTTTCAGAAAAAAAAAAGATATTGCGTTTTACCTCTAGCTAAGATATTGTTATACTTCTCAGGTAAAAATAGATATTGCACTTTTCTTCATACAAAGATCAGTATCACTCTTTTTTTACAAAAAGATAAATATCGTTCTTATAACTACAAAAAATCGATATCGTACTTAACCTACTAAAAGACAAAAGAGGAAATCACTTTTCTCGTTAGCCAAATATTAATATTGCACATTTTAATACTGTTTTTATTGATGTGAACGAGAAAAAAACGGATCAAACAGATATTTTAATCTTTGCAAAACTCGAGCGGATCGTAGACACAATAATATTTTCAGCATATATATTGTTTTGTATTTGCATGGGCTTTAACGAATCGCCTACTCTGCGTCCTTTGGAAATCATGCAAATTGCGGTATGAACGTAGATGGAAACGACAAAAACTTTTATCCACTCACATTTTAAACATTTAAACCCTCAGTGGCGTGTAAGTTTCGAAAACGAATTGACTGCAGCACTACCAATGGATGACTTATATGCTATTGTTTAACAACCCAACGTTATATAGTCCCATCAACCCACTTAATGTTGTGTTCACAGTCCGATAAGTGAAATACTACTTTTTTTACAGATTTAGGACCCAAAGTGTATGCATCCTTCTCAAATTTATATGTGGAAATTTGGTTGCAATATTAGTAGCTAACGATAAAAAAATATTCTAAAGTTTTTAATGTGTACTCGCCTTCGAATACTGGTTTTCATTGTTGGAGAAGAAAGAGCTCCATTTTTACTTAAATAGGGACCTTTTTAGTACTGCATTTTAGCTACTATGTCTCAAAATTTATTTTATTTAGCATGAAAAACTTTTTTTGGCTTCAAAAATAATTGTATTATCAGAACATACAGTCTAAAAGTGTTCGTAGCATGTACAGAAAAAAATGATAAGTTTAAAGTCTAAGGTCCAGCATCGTGAGCGATAATATATTCTTACTATTCAATAAATATAATAATTTTTTTAATGCATTGTCTTACTTTGCTTATAGTAAAGATTATATACCATGTTATATATGAACTGTTTTTGTATAAGGTAATATAAAGTTAAAATGTTATAATGTTTACTATTATATGTTTCTGATGGACTTTGTTTTATATAAAATACAAGAAAAGAATAAGTGAAGTACACATACACACATACTTATATATATGTATATATATATATATATATATATACACACACAAATTTGCACACTAGTGGGACTTCACCCTTCCCCCGTCGCATGCAAACCCTAAAAATTATTTGTCATTTTACGCTTGTTTTATATAAAATACAAGAAAAAAATAAGTAAAGTACACATACACACAAATACTTATATATATATTCATATACACAAATTTGTACACTAGTGGGACTTCACCCCCCCCCGCTTTTCGGATGCTAAAAAACATGTTGACATAGAAGATGTATATGCGTGATATGAAAAAGTTCTGACTAGGAAAACGTGCAATAATAATGAATTTTTTACATGTCTCTCTTATTTTTATAACTTTTCCAGATCCTGATATTTCTTCCATAATAGAGTGAGAAGCATTTTTCGATTTTCCTCGTTCGTTAATATAATAAAATAATTTTTAACAATACATTGCCATTTGACATTCTCCCATATTTAATAATAAGCATCGTATGAATTTTCTCCCTTTGGGAAAACTTTTACTCGATGGAAATTGCAGACACGATTCAGACTAAACATACTTCTTTAAGTATTTTAGTATTTTTTCCATTTTAACAACAAATTTTATGAACAAGTTTTTGGCTCTCCAATGGGCAGTCTCTGTAGTCTAGTGCTGTGTGATCTTGTAATGCGTTTGCTTGAAATTTCATGCTTAGAGAAGTTATGTTTTGATGCTCCACTGTATGTGCAGTATGTGGATGATATTCTCATATATGTGCCTACTAAATATATTAACTATACTAAAAACATTTTTAATAGCTATTGTCCAGAATTACAATTCATAGTAGAGACATTCAATAACAAAAGGATAAATACCTTAAAAAACATTAACATGATTGACAATTGCAATAGAAACAATAATAATTATAAACTAATCTTATGATTACCGTATATTCTCCACTTGCACAGTACTATTAAATATTTTTGTAAGAAGCTTCACATTGGTCTTGTTATACAGTTTAAACAATAAATTGAATTCGATCTTTTTACTTGGAAAAGATGTAACTGAGTTACTCGAAAAAAAGTGTCGTTTACCACATACCATGTGCGAAATGCAACTGCTATTATAACGATATAACATCCAGAGCGGTAAAATTAAGAATGGCAGAACATAACAGAAACATAGAGAAAAAAATGGATACATCGGTACTATCACAACATAGCATTGAATTTACACACAACCTCAATTTTGATAAAATAAAAATTTTAGACACAGAACAAAATTACAAAGAGCGCTTTTTTCCGAAATGTTAAATATACATTATTTCAATAACAATATTAATAGACAACAAAATACAGAAAAATTGAAAAATTATTATAAGTCTCTCGTTAAGTGAATAACTAACTGTAATTGAAATTTATGCATGGATTAGTATCATGTCATATAAAGACGTTAAAAAAATTAATTTATGGTTTATCTATATTATTGAAAGGAGAAGCTTAGCACACCAAGAACCTTATAGTTACATATAAATTTTAAAAATTGATATAAATTGATTTATTATCTTACTTTTAGTAATGTAAATGCAATTACTGTTAATTGCTTATTTGTATAAGGATTATCTATGTGTCTCCTAAGCCGTCTGACAAAAACAGATAAAAATAAGTATTTAAAAGTAACAATTAAAGTTTATATAAGTTCCATGAAGTGGGATATCTTAACAAAAAAGAAAATAAGTTAAAATAAGAGAAAAAAAGGGCCGAATTTTTTGTTATTTTTCTTATGTTGCTTATGGTGCACACTTACTGCATATTTCTTCTTGTACATTTAATGAGTGTTGAAAATCCTAAATAGTGTCTCTGCCTAAAAGGGCAACTAAGTAGAAGCCTTTTGCCGAAAATAGCAAATTACTTGTAGCATAAAATTTCTATTTTATGTATATATATATAGTACACAAATGTATCAAAGATATATTAAAGTATACGTTTATCTGGAAACCTTAATCTACTGTGTAAAATAAATAAATAAATAAATTTATAAAGGAAATTATGCGGTCATTTTATATAAAATAAGATGTTTATTTTATAAATATATATAATATACTTTTATCTAATCTTTACTGATAGGACATTTGCATACTTCCACAATTTTATTATTACATATTATACAGGCAAGTTATGTCCACTTATATGCAAATAAACAATAATGTGTCAAAATAACGAAGAAAAAGACGGAATTTCATCTTATTTTATAAAAGGAAGGCGGTAAGGGTCAAAGGAGGCTAGTGTGGAATGCCTTACATAAACAACTATGTTATATAGAATCATATATCTTAATTTTTATAGTTCTAAGACTATATTCAGTCACTAACCCCATTCACTCCCACTCATCTGCCGCAAAGTTTTTTATTATTCTTTTTACCCTTTTCAAAGTAAGATAGAAGTATTGATATTTTTCTGTTTAATTTACCCAGTAAAAAATGTCCTAGAAAAATAAAGTCCTTTATTAACCCCTCTTACTTACTTGCGCTCCCCGGTCTATAATAGAGGCACCTAGTATACATTTTAACAGAAGGCGGAACTTGCATGGAGAAAATGAGCATGCGCGCGTGTGAACGTGGGTGCAATTACACCCACACACACGTGCAAATAAATAATTCTGTTCAAACTATCGAGTGAAGTGTTAGACTGTGCTTCATTTAAGAATTTTGTTGTTGAAGATGTAAAATAATTCTTTGTTAGTTCCTGGAATTACTTTGTTATGATCATCATTCATATCATCTTGACCTTCATAAATTTTGTTACATATGTTATCAGTTTTGTAAACTTACAGAGATATTACACCTATGCTTGGCCCCTGAAAATTTTCGTCCAGACTCGACTCCTAAAATAAACAATTTACCCTAAAGGGCGATCCATTATTGTTTAAGTCTTTCAATGTTTTGTCATCCATTTTGGAAGCTTTTTATGAGATCATTGAAGCTTCATCCTAAATAATTGCATTAACTTCACGTAATATTTTTTTTATCAATGTAACACTTAAAATAAAACTTTTTTTGTTAGTTCAATCAAATGGCATTCGAAACTTTTCATGAATCGTCATTCCTTTGAGTTGTGAAATTAAAGTTAATCCAGACCAAGTTACAAAACTAACTTAAAAAAAAAATAAATAATAATAATAATGAATTGTTTTCTGCAAAAGTGTTTCTCCAAAATCTCCTGGACCACCGATGAAATACTATTATATTTCGCTTTTAATTATTTCATTACTATTGAGCTTAACAAAACGATCTCTAAAATGTGTTTGTAAATTTATAATTGCCTAGTTTTTTTACTGTACTTGAAAATTACACAGGACCACAAAAAAAAAAAAATAAGTGGAAGGGTCTCTTTCAGCAACAATGCATTTCTTATGTATTTTGAGGCACTGACTTCATTCACATTGTCTAAATTGCTCTATCACATCACAATTCTTTTTTATTAACGAAAAACGTGTCCATAAGTGGCAATGCTTTAATTTCAGTAATTAAAGTAGTCCCCATGTTAACAAGTGTAAAAAATTGTGATGTGATAGAGCAATTTGGACAATAGGAATGAAGTCAGCGCCTCAAAATACATAAGAAATGCATTGTTGCTGAAAGGGACCCTTCCACTTATTTTTTTTTGTGGTCCTGTGTTATTGATTATTTTTGTTTTGGTAGTCTATGAACATTGCATGATTTTTTTTCTAAAATTAAAAATTAAATTTAACTGTAATGAAGCATAATTTTTTTCATTTTTTTTTAAATCTTCAATTGAAAATTGTTTGAATTTTTCCCATAAATTTTCACCACAAATATCTTCCAACACTAATAACCACGTATTCAATTGGAATGGCACAATAATGTTAAATGCGTCTTCAAAAATATTCTGAATTTGGAAATCGTAGTCCTGTAATGTAATATAAATCAATGTATTAATAGCGTTGATTTTTTTTAATTTTTATTTTCATTTGCGTATACTAAATTTGTATGTATATTAAAGGTGTATACATCAACATATGTAATATGGTGTATTATAATAACTTGTAATTTTAGAACTTTTAAATTTCGATAAAATTATACTAAACGT
This sequence comes from Copidosoma floridanum, assembly GCF_036245765.1. NCBI lineage: Eukaryota > Metazoa > Arthropoda > Insecta > Hymenoptera > Encyrtidae > Copidosoma > Copidosoma floridanum. Next base: position 3,647,189 of record NW_028321888.1, read on the forward strand.
TATGGTTGTTAGCAGTAACCCTACACAACCGCTAAGAAATTAGACTTTTCTGTACACAACTTTTAATAGAACAAAAGAACAAATATATTCATTGATTTTTTTATTTGTAAATTCGTTTAACAGTTTTAGTGTTGAATGTTCACCATTAATGAATAATTTTTATTTATGATTTAATTTTAAGCACTACATGGAATTTTCAGGGGACAAACAAAGGTTTTTTTTTAAAGACAAGCCAATATTTTTGAAGCACTGTCCGTGATATTTACTGTCATAACAAATGGTAACAAACGGTATAAGAGGTAAAAATGATAAATAAACTTCATTTAAAGCTCTACTTGGGGTAAAAACTTTATTTTTCAGTTTTCATCAAGTTCTTGTTCTTGCTTTCATATTATACTGAATTGATTGTGAGATTTTTAATCATGTACAATTACACAAACTGGCACATGTATTAATTTTCTTTTTACCGTTACTATTGCTCCAATTTTTAAATGTAGCTTATAGGGTAGGAGACTTTTACAAATACTATTTAAAAATCAGCGCAACACGTGAATGTCTAGAGCTAATGATGTCCACTTGTTTATTAAAATAAAGTAATTATGCCAATGTACAGGCAAATAATGTTGCACACACATAAACTTAATAAAAAATCGTAAGATAACTACATTTCTTTTGAGGATAAAGTTCTGTAATTAATTAAAAAATCTAACCTTTACAATATCACTTGAACATATCTTACCAATGATAAATAATTTACACTATAGAGTTATTTTTGATTCATTTTCTTAAAACATTATCATTTATTACGTTTTGATAAAAAAAAAAAATATATATATATGTAATAGTGAAATATTTTTTTTTATGAATAATCATAAGTATTCTTATTAAGGTAAAGTACCCAATTGTGGTCCCCTAAATGTTGAGGTCAGCAATATAATAAATATTACACACACAAAACACCGATAGTATGCAAAAGTTATTTGTTTAATTCATTTTAAATGCCTTTTTGAATGAAACTTTACAAAATTTACTTAAAATTTTTGCTCATTTATTTAATAATTAGCTTTTAAAAATATGACTTTTAAGACCATATTTTTGAGACTAGACGGCGAAGTACCCCAGTTGTTGGACCATGCATATTCCATGGCAAAGACCTTGCGTACCCCAATTATTGGACCGCTGTGTGTTTTCACATTATTTACGCAGAGCAAGTATATTATGAGCTTTTTATGAAGATTCAGTAATTTATATTTACTGTTATAGCCTTTTATTTTAAATATTCATTAAAGTTATGATATCACAGTAAAATTGTAATGTTACAAAATATACCTAGATTTAATTTAAAAAAATTAACACTTAGGTATACAGTTACAAGAAGTTCTCGTGATACATTTGAAAATTAACTATCAGATTTTATATCGTACTGCAAATCATTAATCTGTTTTTGAATATCTTTAAGTTTCATTTCAAATCTAAATTTATTATCTTCAATATTCTTTTTCTCTTCGATCAAACCTCTTTTAGTTTCAATAATTTCTTCTTTTTTTATTTTTTCTGCAATAACTTTTATTTTTTCTCTAAAGCCTTTGATAACATCTTTTGAATCCATTTCTGTCTGACAATATAAGTACCTCTGTGAAAAACAGTAAGGAAAATTGAAAGTGTGCATGCATCTTTTGAACTTTTATCATCAATAAAGGCTTGAATTTAATGAAAACTTAAAAGCATTAGCAACTTCTTCATAAGTAGGGTTATGTGAATCTGTTTATATTAAGTAATCGTACAACAATCATCACTGAGTCAATTGTGTGATTGAGACGTTAAGTTATACTTACAGTAGCACTTTAAAACTGATTTACTGACGATTAAATCATTGTAACCAGCAAACTAAAAAAAAAATACACTCTCACAATTGGGGTACTTCGCTTGAACAGTGGGACTGAGCAAAAGGGCCGGTATTTATGGACCGTTGTAATTGCGGGCCAAAAACTGGGGTACATTCACCATAAGGACACCTTTTGATGGACCATCGAAATTTTTAATGAAATTCTATTTTTTCAATTTTTTATTGGTAATACGTCAAATCCTTAAACTATAAGCTTTTGATTCATATGAAAAACATTGCACAAAACATAATACAAAATTTTAAACCTGTATTTCAAAGTTGACGAAAAGCGCATTAACACCTGCACAACTTAACCGACTTGCTATACGCACTGCATATGACGATAATAAATACGTTGAAAAACATGCTAATTTTATGATAATCGGGAGGAAATTTATTTAATTCTTTGCTCAATGCCTTGTGTTTTGATTTACTATTAACTTACAGGCTTTAAACTTGATTAACAATTATTTATTAATGGTTAATTCAGATATGGACCATTAACTGGGGTAAGGGGACCACAATTGGGTACTTTACCTTAGGATGCAAAATTAAATAAGGGGTACTTAAGGAAATTAAACATTGAAATAATTTGGAAGTAGAATATGTTATTTAGGAAAATTTTTATTATTTTTAGGTGACACACGTAATAAAAAGAGAAAAAAATTATTTAAAAGCAATCATGTACATTATATTAAAATTATCAAATATTAGTATATTACATTATGTCTATATTTCAATATTCCACCATTTTTATTGAAAATAATTGAAGTTAAAACTTTGATTCTGCATAACTACTTATTATTCTTCTTCAAATTAAACTGTTAATTTAATTCATTTGAGCAAAATATGTTTATTTGTGTGATAACTTTGCATGTGTCGAAAAAAAAAAATAATAAAAAAAAAAAATCTAAGAGTTTGTCCTGAAAATCTTATTAACAAAAATTATAGTTGTGTAAAATGATAACCTTTACGTATTAAATAGTTGTTTTTTTTGGCACGTATAATTGAATAGGTATGGGTTGGAGACAGATGGGTTTAAAAAAAGTCATAAACAAATACAAATCAATTTCAATGAAGTATTGTAAACTATTGTGACAAAAATTGTAATTAATGAACAGATTACTATATAAATTGATAGTTGTTGCAGGGAACTCTATGTCTTTGTGGATTCGTAGGGATACTGGTGATAAATACTACAGTTTCTATTAGCTTTTTACTACGTGAGTTTCAATACATATGTGTGATCATGTCACGTCTTAGTACGTGAGTATTATACGTAAGTATTTGAAACCAACAAATCAACGAAATCCACTCTTATTTTACGGTGGACCTGTGAGGGGATCACGGGGGGCTTTAAAAATTGTGTGCGGGGCTAGAGTGGCTTAGCGGACTCTTGATATTATTTTATTCGGTTAAAATTTTATTGATAGGGATTGAATTTTCCTTCATTTTTAGGGGGTAGCAAGGAAAGTGGAGGTAGCGTGGTAAGTCCCACCTCAACAACTGTGTAATACAAGAAGATACGTACAAATGTAGTCACAGGCATACATACTATTATGTATGTAAATATGTTTACGGGGAGTAAAATTTCGATGATAATCATGAAACTATATCAATCACATAACGTATACAATAGTTGCGAGATGTTTTCAATGCTTGTTTATCGATACAAAATAATTTGTTAATATTTTTTCATAGACAGATACGGATAATGTTTAACGTTATTTAATTATTAATTGTAATGCATGTGTTACAATGCATGTTTCTTCATCAGTCGAATCGCTGTAATTGATCAATTTTTTGTGAGGATTCATCCAATCCTTGCAAAAATGACTGTAAGTATTGCTCTGGCATAATACACGTCCGTTCTATAGTTTGCTAGTTATGTAGCAAAATACGTGAATGTAACTATTCTTGTTCAGGTGATAGTTACATGATGTGACTAGCTGGAAAAAAATGTTATTATAAATAAAAGCTTTTACCTTACCTTTCTCTGAAAATCCTTGTATATTATTGCATGAAAAATAACAGCAAATAAAGCATGGTTTATTTTTCAATTGTCTTTAAAGATGCTGATAAACACTTATTGGATTTGCTTCAATTTTTTTAAAACTATTAACTATTGGCAAATGATTTGTTGAATTACAATTAATTACAAAATAGATTTTGTTTATGATAATGTTGATAAAAATCATTGAATAATTGGTATGCTAAAAAGTAGGATCAGCTGATCTATTTGTACAAAAATAATTTTGATGGCTTCTTTTGGTTAACTTGACTTAGTATTTTTAAGCTAATAATCATAGTTAAAAAATAACAAAACCACTTATTCATCAATTTATTACGATCAGCGCTTTCGCATGCTAGAGACTATCTATTTATCATATGAGATAATAAGACAATAATACAAGTGAGCTACCCTACTATCGATTGAACATAAATCATATGTTGTGCTTATTGTTTGCCAATAACTGTAGAAGCACTTGACATCACATTTTTTAATTATACGTCTGTACACAAACAAGCTTCATCCATTCATTGTACTGCGCTGCCAAATCAGCCTACCTTTACCAAATTAGCGACTTAAATAATAATTTTCTCTAAAAGTGTTTGTATTCAGGACTTGTATCTATGCTAACTGTTGTTTAGAAAGGCCAAAATTACAACATTAAAATTTCAAAATATTTGATTGGGAACCACAATACTATTGGGCTGGTGCAAGGTCCTTTTAATGTAACGTGCTACTAATGCAACGTGCTAAGCCTTGAATATGATAACGAATTTATGCATCAACTTTTAGAGTTACAACTTTTCTTGTCATGTTTTAATTCTAATTAATTACCTTTTTTAAATACAAGTTGTTTACTTTCATGAACACAGCTTAAAATAAAATATGCAGTAACAAAAACTTCAAAAATAAACAAAAAAATGAACAAAAAAATAAGATATTGAGCTATCATAAAACTTTATTAAAATTTTTTTTTTCCATTTTTGATTCTTAAGTAGAATACGTATTTGTTAATTTTATTTTTTTGGTAAATAAAGTACAAGAAAATTCTTGTTCTTCTAATCAATTTAAAGCCGTTGATGTTAATATAGCGACTCCTCTTTCATAAAAGCTATGTGGATCCTGACTAGGAGCTATATTTAAATCGACTGTGAACAAAAGTTCTGTTCTTGTACTATTTAAGTAAACTGGCAGTGAAAGTTTGTTTTTGGACTCCATTGGTGACATACGCATCCATTTCAAAATCGTTATATGCAAATCTGTCATTATAGTTGAAGTCAAGTATAGCTGATTGTTTTTACATTGAGCTCCTTGTAACTTTAAACCCGTCACGGCGAAAGAGCAACTGTCTGAAGGTGAAACATCGTTGTTACATATTGATACATTAAGTTGAAGTTCTTCCAAGGACCAACTATTAGCTTGTGCTACACATTGTCTTGTCGCTGTGATGTATGCTTCAGGATTAAATAAACCACCTAGCCATACTGGAAGGTTCTGAAAAAAGTATAAAAGAATAAGAGTTTATTAAATTTATCAAGCCAAATCAACGAAAACAATAGACGTCATAAAATCATTTGATTGAATAATAATGCTTAAAACATGTCAGATTAAATTTGTATTATACCTGAGGATTTGTATTACATAAGTCACACTATTTACACTAACTATATAGAAGTAAAATTAATGAAATGTCTTATAAAATAACAATCTTGTTTAGAAAAGATTCTATGAAATACTAGTATGCATTATATTATTATTTAAAAAAAAAAAAAACAGAAATTTTAAAAATACTATCGAGTCTTAAAACCGTTTGATTTTTAAGACAGTTACACCCAGCGCACCAAAACACACTGTTTTTGTCAAGAAATTAAGCTATCAGCTACCTTCAGGCGAGTCACACCTTATCTCTTGTACTCTACTTCCTACACATCTAAGCTCTAAGATTTAAGTATATCACTGTATCATCAAGCACATCACAACGTATGTATTACCTAAATAAAAATAAAAGTAAAACATTGAGAAATTGAGCAATATGGTAATAAATTGTTACAAATAAAATAAATTGCTACAATAATACTGTACGTTTATATAATCTAATAAGAAAATATAAAAAAATAAGATTTGAAATAAGTATTTATAAGAACAACTAATATAGTTTAAGCTTTGGATTATATACTATGCTTTCATTAACATTAGGAGATCTATATTATTATTATTAGGATAATCTATACTGGGATGACTATCATCATAAAATATTTATTGAAATAAACGGAATCAATCGATGTACACAATTTAGCATAATACAGTTGACCTTTTAACAAATTTAAAAGGTTACGTGAAAATTAAATGTGTTGAATTAAAACTTAATAAAGAACTTCTGAACCCTGTACAATTAAAACAGATTCTATTACATTAAATGACTAGACAGCTTTACTTAGTTATTAAATAAAAAAAAACTACAAATGATCAAGTTATAAAGGTATGTTTTATTTTAGCACAGCATAATATTTGTCTGAAACTTGTATTCTGTTGTATAAAATTGGATTCCACGTATGCCTAAACTTTAACGTATTAATACCTACCTCTACTATCAGAAAGGCAAGGCTAGGACCCCCTTGAAAGTACAGCCTACAAATGTTACCCTGGAGAGACGTCTAAGGGCTAGGCATAAGACGATCTTGGTCAAGCCATTAAAGAGCAAAAAGTATGCCAAGGTCCTGGCCCTGATTAATGAAGAGGGTCGATGCGGTCAAGCTTGAGGCAGGCGGGCGGTCTATGAGGGAGACGGGAAGAAAAAGCATTCTCGTCGAGCTGAAAAACACTGCGCATGAGCATCGCGATATGTTCACCGAGGCATTAAAAAATGCTGTGGCGAATGCTGGCGGCGCGGCGTGAGGAGTCATAGACGTCGATCTTACGGTGACAGAGCAGATGTCAAAGCCGCATTAAAAGGCTGCTTCGGAGAAGAAGGAGGCCCTGACATGGTTGTACGGCTTTTCCCCGGCGCTGTCAGGGGAAACCGTATAGCCTACGTTGGAGCACCTATGACAGCGGCAATGGTCCTTGACGCAACCTGTGACGACAACGTAACCTACGTTAGTTGCTATTCATCTTCTAACATAGCAACTGGTGTCTTTCGAGAGCGGCTCGCCAAACTCAAAGAAGCTGTGCGGGTGTGCGGGGGGAGTGGTAACATAGTCCTGACTTTAATTCCTAGGACATCGCTTGAGGGAAGCCAAGAACGTAGTCCAGAGGGTGAGCTGTGGTGTTAGAGATAGTCGCAAGGCTAGATCTAATCATCATAAACTCTGGTAAATCAGCAAAGTTCAGGCAACCTGGCAACCGGGGTACGATCATCAACCTTACACTGGCATTGTCACAATAGCAGCAAGAAGATCTGATTGGCAGATTCTGTAGGACTACGCGGCTAGTCATCACTAATAAAGAGATTTGTTGCGAAAGGCCGTGGTGAGTGCACGTTCTCCTACTGATTTAAATAAGATTACAAGAGGTTGAGATACTCGTAAGCAGCATCATGAGACGTGTCAAAGATTAGGGTAATACGAGTATGCCTAAAGGAACCGGCAGACGGAGTTGGCGTTTATGCTACTGGTAGACCGACGACATTATAAACCTACGTGGGGAGGCGCAGCGACTGCATTGTCTTGCAAAGTGACACCGAAGTTGTGAAGACACGGAGGTGGCTGTTGCCGCATGTGGGAAATCAAAGAAAGCCTTGATGAGGATGTCAAGGTGAGCAAGAGCTGATGCTGGCACGAACATATCGCTGAGGTGCATGGAGACACGTGGGGCCTTGGCTATCAAATCGCGCTAAAATGATCTGCACAGCTTGGACCCAGCGGTGCTAATACAACTTTTCTTTTTGAAAAGGGTGCTCTCATGCATCTTCCTGAAGCACCCTAAAAGGAGGCAGGAGGACATAAGTGTAGGCCAGGTACTTTTCTTATCCATGATAAATAGAGGTTGATGGTCTCAGAGACGCTAGGTCACAGAGCCCCTGGTCCAGACGAAGTACCATCGGAATTCCTTAAGGTCATAGCCATGGTGAAGCCATACATTTTGCTGGACATGGTTAATGCATGAGCTGGAGCAGCGGAGGAAATTCTAGTGCTGTAATGACAAAAGCGACGGCAATAGGCAGGAGGAAACGACAACGACATGGCAAAAAAGTGGGATCAGGCTGGTCTGGGTAGGTGGATGCACCGGCTGATGTCAAGCCTGCGACCATGTATGAAAAAAGGTTACCTACCTCACTTAGATCTTCTTCAAGCATAGCAGTGACAGCATCATTCAGGTGCGTTGACTGTCCAACGATGGATGATATCATCAAACACACATTTTTTTTGTGCTGCAGATGACACCATTAGAATTAGCAGCTTGTGGACAGGCTCGGCACAGCACCCACTCCCGAAAACATCATTTGCAAGATACTTCGCAACGAAGAGTTCTTTTCAGGACTCAAAAAGATGAATACCTTTAGCAACTGGTGGCTAGCTTGCTCACCAATGTTGTGAGACGTGACTCTCTAGTTGCTCTTCCCTAAGCAATGCTAACGCGGTTTCAGAGTGGAACTAAAGCCACACGGCATAAAAGGGGGGGAGGGTTTAGTCGGTATTAGTGGCCTGATAAAAAAACTACTGATTATGAGTCTCACAATACCATAGTTCCTGCTGTGTACGTTAAGGCGATTTCTCTCCCATCACAAAAAAAAAGCTGATTCTACCTTTATCTGATTCACCCTTAATTTTCCAAGTATGTGAGTATGTGCGTTCGCGCTTAAAATGCAAAGTTTTTTTTTCAGGAATCTTGGTTGTACATTGTACTAAATAAAAAAATTTTTCTTATACTATATTGACAGGATGAGTCTCCAAATATCAAAAAAATCTTTTATCCGGTGTTAAAGACAAATAGTCAATTAATTGAGTTGCACTGGAGAGTTAAGGGCTTTCATTTAGCAATTCTAATAACTAAGACTTCAGGAGCAGTGTTGGCTTACTAATGAGTGTACTTGTTACTGATACAACGCCGTTCTAGGGGTCATGGGTTTAATTCTCAAGGAATGAAGATTTTTTCAAAAACCGTTTTCATCGGAAAAAATTCTTATAAAACCCTAGCTGTTTCGAGGCGGATTTTTTTTTAAATTTTTTAAAGGAACCAATTTCCTTTAGTCTTAGCATTTTTCATGACTTCAAATAAATCTTAAGTTCAAAGCTTTAACAATATTAGATTACATTTGAAAAAAACCATTGTTTTCGCATAGTCAATTATACATCGCATCATCAAGGTGCAAAAATGAATATAGAATGTATATTCAAATAGAAAAAAACTAAAGGGAGGTCTTAAAAATTGTGAGCATGGCTAATTGGGTTATCCAGTTATTAAAATATAAAAGTGTGAGAGAAGCTGAGAGGGCGGGGGAACGCTGAAAAAATGTAACCCAATAAAAATAAGGTAAAAACCAATAGAAATTGATCTTATTTAGAGAAGAGGGGCTAAGATAAGAGGCAGTAGGCTAAGGGGGATCTTTAAAATCAAGTGGGGGCTGAGGGAAGCTTAACAAAAATATAACTTAATAAAACTAACGTAAAAACGAATCGAATTTTACTTTATTTAGAGGGGGCTGAAGGTATCAAAGGATGTGTCCAATGACTCTCAAAATTCACTATATAATGTAGAATGATATATGTATGTATATATATAGGTATGCACGTACTGACCAAAGGTAATTTATGCGGGCGTATTAAGAAAACATTACAAGACTTATTATGAGGACAAAATCGTACTTATTTAGACAGTCTGTATAAATTCCCAATGTTTTCTATATATATTTGAAAAGCACGCTTGTTTCGAATTACATTAAATTTTTAGAATTGTATTATTTAATTGACTAATAGAAACAAGCTTCATAAACTATAATCAAGTGTTGGAAAATTACTCTAATACTTAAAAAAAAGTTAGAAATTCAATAACTCTAAGAGTTAAAATAGGTAATATTGATACACTCATCATCGTATGAATTAGTGCATATATGGATGGCGGAACTTATTATATAAGCACTCGTTTAAAACTGTCCATGCATTTTTCGATAACGAAAATACTTAAAAATTAAAATTAAATTCATTTCTAATTTTTCAAGAAAATCTCTTAAGAAATAAGTAAAAAATGAATTTCAATTGTAATTCTAGTGTATATTTGTTATCGAAAAGAGCATAGATGGTTTTAAAGAGTGCTTACATAAAAAGTCCTGTTATTTACATATGCGTCAATTGATACGATAATAAATTTATTAATATTATCTGTTATAACTCTCAAAGTCATTGAATTTATAATTCTATGTTTTTTAATTGTTGCTTTTTTTTTAAACAAAATTTTTTTTGGTACTTTGATGACTAACGTAGAGTTCTAGCTTATTTCTAAGATTAAAGTTAAAATTTGTCTCAGTAATAGAGAAAATTGTTAAATATTTAATTAGTTTAGTATTAAATATAACAATTCTTCATTTTTCAAACGTGACTCATGTTGACACTAGCGCCTTTACAACGTCTTAGTCGACGAACCGTTTCCGGAAACGGTAGTAAAAATATATTTGTTAGCAAAGTAGTTTAAACTTAGGTGGCCCTTAAAAGATCTGATGAGATTGATGGTTAAGAAGGGAGCGTAAATATTTATAATGGCCCTGAAAAAGGCCAGTGGTGAAATTTCCAGTTACTCCTTTTATTATTCTTGATGATAGAGAGCCAGCTGCGGGTAGCTTGACTTTTATCCTTGGAGTCACTGTGTACGGAAAATTTACTGGAGGGAGACACGCCATTGACCAAAGATTATCTCGTCTTCAGGTCATTTCCCGGATGACCAACCGCTCATCGTTAGTCAGGAAAGTGGTCCTGGAAAATACCTTTTCTGTGGGTATGCTCTCGGGATGATCACGAAGAAGCAGGCCGTTGTGGCTGCCCGTACTTATCAGGGCTGTCTTTCTTGGGGTGCATTCGAAGTGAAAAATTTTCTGACGGCACCAGGCCGGATGGTTAAACGGCCACCACAAAACCCTGAAGTGTTGGAGCAGGTAGTGCTCTGGTATAAACCTGCCAACGGAACAATAAGTATCTATGTGTGATGTCTAGACACTAAAGTGAAAGAGTGCAATCAAGCGCGCATATATAGTACCCTCTGCTTTAAGCTAGCAAGAGAGTATACGGCTCAGGGATTCTTAACATAGCAGGTGCGGCTGCATACTAAATCGCTATACGAGTATCACCTAGTGTGCGGTGTAAGATTGAATGCTCTTTCTGTACAGATAGAGAATAACCAACACATAACTTTGCACTTTTTCATCTTTAGATTAGGAGGGAGCACGATGGTTCACGCTTCAATACTGTATTAATAATTTTTATATATTTATGTGGTTGTGATTAATCTTCTGCTTATGCGCTTATAGGTTTTTGAAGGCCTTTAAGAAACTTTTTTTTTCAAAAATAATTAATTTATTAAATCGTGTATTTTGATAATTTTAAATTTATTGCATTTCTGTTGAACGTTGATTTCTGAATTGTAAAAATTATTTTCCTCCTGCGTACATACTACTTGTGTTCCGTATTTGTTGTTTTCGGTTAAATTAGTATTGGTTTATGAGAATTATAGTTATGTTGTTATTAGTTATTAATAAACTAATTGTTTTCTAAAAAAACTTTCTCAGCTAATAGTTTTTGTGAGCAAAGTTTTTGGCCACTTCTTTTTTTTTTTTTCTTGTAACCCGTTCACGTTAGAGAATTCATGTGCTGATATAATTTGTACTTTTAATCTATATTTGAATACTTTTTTTTATTTAATTACTATGTTATTGTGTTTTTGTAAATTAGGAAAAGATCGTACTTAAAAGCAAAACCTGGATTTAGAATATCCGCTATTAAAGCAGGACTAAGAAAACGAATCGCTTTGACTAGCAGATTCAGGGTGGAAATAGATAGACCGCTTCAGTTAGCAGATCTGATGTTAAGGTGTGTATCTGTATGTGTAGTATGGGAGATTACTAATTTTTATTTTTCTACTATTATTTGATACACAATGTTATCTTTTTTTTAATTTTTTAATTTTGTAACCATAAACTTTTCTTGTTCATTTTATTGTTTATTTATTAATGTATTATTATTCTTTTAATTTATTTCCTTTTTAAATTATGACGAAATACCACATGTATTATGATTTCTGCAAGGGCACTGCACTATGTAGGGTGTTACACGTCATTCTTTAACATGCTTCTTTGAATGTTGTTTATTGTTTCTTTAAAAATAGTAATAAGAGAACATATAATAAACAAACAAATAGTTAGAGACTCAACCACGCTATGCTACCATTTGTTATTAATTGATTGATTGTGATCATTTAACTTTATCACCTGGTAAAAACTGGATGTTTGTGGACTTGTGTCTCACGCTCCATTACAGGCTGCGGAATCAGCAGACAGATTAACTATTTGTTCGTTTATAAGAAGGAAAAGCGAAAAAGTTGCATAGAATAATCATGCTAATGAACCTTTTTTCCTATCGTAGCTTCGAGTACTGAACATCTTCGGTAAATGGGTTTTCGACTGATATTAACTATTGGTTCAAATAACTGAAACTCCTCCTTCTGTTGATTTTATATTAATTTATTCTACATCACTTGTACAAAGAAAACATAGAGAAAAAAAAGACATTAAATTACTATCCAACCAGTTACATTAAAATTATTAATCAATTTTTTCACTCGATGAACGGCAGCGGGCTACTAACTAAAAAGTGGCGCAAAGAAATGCACCTTGCGCGGAGCTAACGTTAAAACTTTTTTGTCTTACATGAGCCACGAAGTACACAGTCAGCTTTGTTAGGTGACGACTTTAGTTAAGTAGGACTCTTTTAAGAGTCCTAAAATTGGATCTTTGGGGGGAAGAAATATGATATAAAATAGAATAAAATATGAAATTTATTCACTTACGCCAGTTGCCACGTAACAAAAAATATGAAGTTAAATTTGGTTTAGTCATTTCAGCATATTAAAAAAAAAAAAAAAAAAAAAGTCAACAATCTGACAAGTTTTTAAAAGATTTATTTAATTTTTAGTGTTAAACTGTTGTATGATTTATGCAAATTAATATTTGCTCAACATTCACGGAGAAATACAATATTATAAATATTTCAAAAGTAATAAATATTCAAGAATGATTTTAAATAAGCAAAAAAGAATCAAAAATATTTATCTCAAAGGTTACGTTATTTGTCAATAGTAATGAGAAAGTAAAACGTTTTTCAACTAAAATCTTTTAAACCGTAAGAACAATAGTTACTGTATTTATAACTGTAGAAAATCATTTTAAAAGGGATACTTTTATAGTCACCACCATTATTATAGTTATCATCAAAGAGCTCCAATAGCTTAGTGATTAGCGTGCTAGCATCCTAGCTGGAGATACTTAAAGGGTCGTGGGTTTGAATCCCGTCGAAAAGTATCGAGATTTTTTCTTGGGTTTTTTGATGGGATAAGTACCCAGGATGCCAAAACACCACTTATCCAAATTTTATTCCGAATTTCGAACAAATAGTCGATTTTTCTGATGATTTCTGGACCTCCAGGGGCTTTTTTTCGAAAGAAAATCAACACCAGGCCAGCTCATTGGGTAAAGTCACTACTGATAATTAAAAGGTCACTCCAACGAGTTAGTTGGTTTATTAGAAAATGTCTATTTATTAAACTTGATTATAGTTGGGGTATGCTTGAGACAATTGCTGCGCCCTGTGAGTAATACGCAGTTAAATGAATGATTGAAACGTCTAAGGGGAAATTTGCTAGTGGCCCGTAGGAGAGCCTTGAATGTTTGGAAAAGAGAAGGGTTATTACGGATAAAAGTATGCAAAAAGGTAGAGACTCGGGACATAGGATCCGTTGAAAGCAATAGTATACGTGGGTATACGTGGATCTTAATACAAATACTAATAATAGATTCAATTCGTATTCATATTCAATTTGCTTTACTTTTTGAGTACTTAAATGGTATATTGGCTTTTGTAAAAAACTACAAAAATTTTGTGTAAGCCATCGCATTCTCATCAAAGTACAATTTTAAGATTAGTATACAGATTGTGCAACTCAATAAATATGAATTAATTAAGTACAATTTAAAAAAACGAATATTTGGAGAGCCGTTGGCTCAATGGTTAGCGTGCTTATGACCCATACAACGCTGTTGTAGGGGTCGTGGGTTCAATCCACGGTGAATGCAGATTTTTTCAAAAACTGTTTTCATTATGAAAAGTTCCTACGTAACCCCAGCTGTTTTGGGGCGGGTTTTTCCGCAGTATTTTCCTTCAGAGTAATTCCATGGTTTTTTTCTTTCTCCACAGATGTTCAAGCCTGGGTAAATGTGAAACAGTGTTAGGAGGTAGGGATTAGCGGATCCGATGCGCTAGGCAGGGATTGCTGGCCTTACCAGCGAGGAGTGGTCCCTGAAACATGGGGCTTTTCCGGGGATGCTAATTAGCCTGGATCCGATGCTTCGGCAGAGAGCGCCGAATTAACCGGCGAGGAGTAGAAGTCCTGAAATATGGAGTCCTCTCCAGGGAAAAGCTACAGTGGCGAGTGGACCCGATGCACCATCGGTGCAGAGAGTGTCAGCTTAACTAGCAAGGTGTTTCACCGGTGATACTCACACTGTGCCCATGGATTTACGTACGATATCAGTAAAAAGGGTTGGAAATGGGTGCGGCAATACATCTTCACACATAGGTGGTGAGTGGGTTACCCTGGCGACAAAGCCAGTAAACTGTCGCGGTAACTCGGTAAAGAAAAAAAGAAGTAACAAATATTTCTATAAGGAAGTTGCTTACGATATACTACCTACCCCTGGCACCTTCTGTATCTATTTGAAGTTATACTTCTATAGGCACGTTATGCCCGAGGGTAAATCAACGATTTAAGATTTCGACCTTGAGAAAAAGTGTGGTTTGAACTCTCGACCTTCTACATACTAATCAAGGTCCTTACCAACTCTTCTATGAGTGTGCCCAATATTAGGAACTTGATTACTGCATTTTATAATAAAGTTTGTTGCTTATTTATAATGTAAAGTTCTATTAACTGTGTATTAGTTTATTTGGTTTGTTAATACATTCAATAAATAGATAATTTATTTAATGAAATATATTTTTTACAGACATGTTTCAAAAATTTCGAAAGTAGTATATATTATCAGAGCAGCTCTCATATTATGTAATTATAAACCTTTATTCCCTTATTATTACTTTGTTACTTTTAAAATAAATAAATAATTGTTTACACAATTTTTTATAACTTTTCAAAATTTTCAAAAATTAAAAAAAAATTTTTTGTACTGAACTAATACAATAATTAATTTTTATTGTGTTTTATTCTTTTACAATTTCTCCATTCATGATTAAAGTGATTTTTCAACTTCAGGACGTTTTTCACATAGTTACTGGGGGAAAACTTCAGAGAAGTGAGAGGAACGAAAATGTGTGCAATAAAGCTAGCAATTGCTTTTCTCATGTGGATGTACTTACATACATGCTTTTACGCACACTTCATCCCCTTTCTCTAAATTCATTTAAAAACCAACTTGTGGGTCTATTAAAAAATTCGATAGGTTTATCTAAAAGTAATCTTTTGTACCCAACAAATTGGGAGATTCCTACAAATTATATAAATGTCATTTAACGTAATTTTTTCATAAGGTTACATGTTAAATATCGAGTTTTTAAAATGTAACATATTTAAAATAATGGCACAGTCAAACAAGCTGCAATTTTTGTCAACATTTTTTATGCTATTTTAATATACGTTTGACGTTTGAATAATGTCTGTCAAAAAAACCTATGTGTGATGAACGTCCTGCAGGGACATTCACTGGCATGTAGTACTACCCTTTTGAAGAAAGTTATGCTACAGGATGGTTTTTCTTAATTTTCTGTATACTATTATATTTTGGGTGTTAAATATGGACAAGGAATAAGTGTGGGATCGTATGTGATAAATGTGAGTGTGACGTTACAGATGGAATCAGCGTAGGCAGTAGGAAGTTGTTTCGAAATCACCGGAAGATTCGATGAAAGCGCAGTCTTGTACTGCCCAGCCTATATGTTATTTTTATTGTATTGTGCCGTAACATATTTTTTATAATCGTCAACTTATTAAATATTAATTGAAATCATACCTAATCAACGTAGGTGTACTTATTCCCACGATAATTTCACCATCTTTGTACATAATGTTGTTTCATAGAAGGTATTTTTATACTAAAAATTATGTTGTTTGCCATATAATTTTATAGAAGTATAACTTTATACTTAGGTACCCAAGCACCCACTATTCAGTGGTTTATTTAAAAAACTGCAGTTAAAAATTTTAAAATCTAAATATAATTTTGTTAAAAAAATGATTGACCGAACATTTCTCGCCAAACAATATTTTCTATCTTAAATTTACTGTTTGATACATTTTGTATGTATTCATACCATAGTCTAAAGATTGGCAAGCAGAGCAAGCAAAGGCCGAAGCTTCACTTGTACATAGACATACGCTAGTGAAATTCCAACTTTCTGCGTATTTTATGTGCTAATCTCCCAAAAAGGTTTTTACAACTTTTTTTGGTGCTCTTTGGAGGTATTAATAACTTTTCTAACTAATATTCAAGTGGTCGAAAGATAATTATTATAAATTCTACATTATAAAAATTGCATGAAAATAAATTTTTTTTTTATTTTTACTATGTTTAATTGTTTAAAACTTTATCACTTAATGTATGCTATATTATTCGAATAAATGTTTAAAAGTGCTGAATCTAGCTGTACATTTTAAAAATAAGTAGAAATAGTATATTACGACACAAGGCCAAAAAATGGAAGATCCGGGCCTGTGTAGTATAATGGCCGAGGCGAAGCCTTCATACACGAAGTTCGTGGTCTTCAATTTACTGGCTGTGTGTCATATACAATTTTTCTTCATACCCCGGCCGAAAGTACGTTTGATAAATTAATAGTAATTAATAAACAGCATGTCTGGATGCAAGTTGACGGTCTGACGCTTGAGTGTATATATATATATATATATATATATATATATATATATATATATACATGTATATGTTACTTTTCTGCAGTTTGCATCAGTGCCATCTACCAGGAACTTTTCGTAACACGTGGTGCTCATGTGTGGTTGTTGCCCGCCCCAACTTTTGCAGGCTGAGGCGAAGCCGAGACTGTGCTGGTCGAGGGGAGGGGGGGGGCATCAACGAATGTTTTTACTAAGGTTTTGTAAGGAATCATAAATTAAATATAATCATTCAAGTAAGTGCAGTAGGAAATCTTAATAAATATAAAGTAATTGATTTTTAAATCTAAATGATCTTTATAAGAAAATTAAATTTTTTTATAAAAAATAGAACTTTACATGCATAGTATTTTATAATATGTATTCATAGATATTTTTTAACAAAAAGTAAATTAAAATTTGTGTCTTATGTTAAAATAATATTTTTACAAATTCAATTTTGCAGAAAATTCTTATTACTAGCAATACTTTTACTTGGAAACAAAATTTTTGGAGTTATTTATTTTCGTTCACACTAAAAGCACAATTATGAAAATTACAATTATGATACAACTCATATAAACTTTTTTAAGATTTAAATTTTTATTTTTGATTTTCTTGATCTTTTACATGCTTTCTTTTCAGATTTTAAGGATCTTTTGCATTCTTAAAGTTGACTTTGATTTGTGATTTTGATAGGAAACGTTTATTTATTGAAGATATCTCCTTGTTTGGTATAATGCTGTTTAGATTTGCAGTCTCGAAAACTGGTGATGGTCGAAGTGTTTTTACAACATTTGCACTATTATTTGAAGCTGAAGACAAATTACTGTGTTGAATTTCCTAGAAAAGTAATTCCACTTCAAGTCGAAATTAGACTTATTTTCTTCAGAAGTCGACTTCTCGTGATTTTGAATTCTCTATTCAAAGATGGTCTTATGTTGAAACGAGAATCAGATGTATCTTTATGAGGAAGACCTTTGAAAATCAAATCCTTACTATGCATAGATGCCTCTATGTACCCTTGGGAAATAGCATCTGACCTCCACCTCCCAAGCTATTGAATAACTACATGTTTGCATCAGAATTTGGTAAAAGTATGGCTGCTGTTCGTTTAAAATAGTGCTTCGTGTACCTTTTTGGATTTTCCTGATTCAAGTAGAATGCTATGTGTCCCAATGTTTCACCAATTTTGTGTCTTCCAATGTTTTGGTGCATGCATTTTCCCTTATAAAATGGAATAAAAAAACGATCCGTAAATTGTTGTCATTGGGT